>NC_053025.1:433836940-434042674 GCF_003073215.2 Triticum urartu | reverse complement strand
ACTACCTCATCTACTTCCCATCCCACAATTTAATTAGATCCTAGTCATGCAATGTGTGAGGATTGATCTAATGCAATAAAACTGGGTTGTAGAAAAAGGTATGATCAAAGTGTTACTTGCCTTGCTGATGATCTGCGTAACCTAGAGATTCAACGTAACAGGCGGCGCACTCCGGGTATTCTATCGCAGACAAACAACAAGCATACAATAAGTACTCATCTAATGCATAGGTAAAACTCAAATAGCAGATCTAACCAGAAAGTTCAACTTAAGAACCCTGGTTGGCAAAAAGAATCAAATCGAACGAAGCAAAAGAAATCAAACAGCGAAAGAAAACAACTTCGTTCTAGTAATCTGGATCTAGGGAAAATTTTACAGTAGAAAAAACATGTTTAAGTTGATTATTCGGAAAGAGGGTTTCGAGACGAAACTCCAGGCGCTTGAATCGCCTGATTCCGATAAACGAGCGAAAAGTTATACTAAAACGAAAATCGGATCAGAAATCGCGATCAGAAAATAACCGCGGAAAATCCTACGAAAAAGACAAACGATGAACAGAATTTTTTTTAACTGCACGGAAAACGAGGCGGCAGCGGCGAACCTCGGGCGGCGCGCTCCGGCGAGTCGGCGGCAGCGTCGGCGGCGGCGGATTAGGGTTAGGGTTTCGGGCGGGGCTGGCGGTTGCTCTCCTCTCGGGCCGGCCTCGAGTGCTATTTAAAGGCCCGGCCGGCGGTCTCCTGGCCGGTTACGGCCCGAAGTCGGTTACGCGTTTTTTTTATAAATCCGCTCGGAAGAAAAATAAAAAGAAATACTAAACGGACTCCAAAAATTACGAAATAAATTTTGCCGGGTTCCTAAGATCAAGCCCGATAAAGTGAACATTTATCTGGGCCCAAACTACCCCTTTGAAAAACGCGCATTTTTCCTAAATTCAAATAAAAATACCGAAAAACTCCGAAATAAAACTTATTTGATTTTTTTATTAAATTCTCAATATTTCTATATTTTGGGAAAGTCATTTTATTCTCTCTCTCATATTTTTGTAATAGAAATAACTGATGATAAAATAAATAAAATCAAATGATCCTGTTTACATAATTTGAGAAAACTCAAACATGTAAATAACGAAATCCCCAACTCTCTCCGTGGGTCCTTGAGTTTCTTAGGATTTTCTAGGATCAAAACCAAAAGCAAAATAAAATATGATATGCATGGTGACCTAATGTATAACATTCCAAATTGAAAATTTGGGATGTTACAGTCGTTAATCGTCCATATTTGATGACGCAATGAAAACGGCCCAACGTATTAACGGGCCGACTGTAACCATGGGCTGAATTTGGCCCACAAGCAGAAAATGACAGTTATGGGCCGAAAGTAAATGAATGCTGGAAATGAGCCCAAGAATAAATGGGCCCTGAGAAGGCTGAAACATAACATGGGCTGGAAACAGCACAACGGTATAATGGGCCGTTAATGGGTATAAAGTGATACACTGTTCATTACGGGCCAGTTTTACCACGGGCTGTTAATGGCCGAGGGTTACTAAGGGCCTCATACGGGCCGAAAGACGTCATGGGCCACACATGGACCGGAAGTTAAAACGGGCTGGAATTATACTGGACGGCCCAGATGATGCTACTGGGCCTAATTCGGATAGGCCGTAAACGGGCCCTGGGTTAGCGGGCTGTAAATGGGCTATATGCGAAAAGGCCGTTAACAAGCTTGTTGTGGGCCGGCCCGCCACCTTTTGACCAAGTCAAATGGGCCTGCCTTTTCACAGGAATGGGCCTCTGTTGGGCCGTGCCACATGTCGATGTATCATAGGCGCTTTGGGTCCAATGAGTGGATGACATCTGTCCCAGCGGCGAGCCGACACGTGTTCCCTCCAGCCAATGATGATTTTACACATGGAAAATCCCCATTGGTGGGGGCTGTTTACGGGTTATCGGATCCAAAACCGGACCCGATAGCTTAACGGCGTTCCGTTATAGTGGATGCCACGTGTCGGTCACCCTTGACGAAAGCACTTCTGTGATGCGCGATTTATTGTCATGGAAGTGGACACTTCCGTGATGATAATTTTGGTAATGTCATGGACACTTCTACGACAGCACAAGTATGACTATCTTGATTCTGTCATAAATTTGTCATGGATGTACATGCATGATAGAAAACGTGACCTACTGTGACAAACATGTATCATCACGGAAGTGTATTTTTTGTAGTGTTGAAATCTTTAACGATTGTTTCCGTATTACACGAAGGACTGTTTTTCTGGTCACATATGTAACGCATACGTATCTGGATAGCCGCGTACATACCAGGGGCTATCTTCTAGCCCCATCGTCAAACTCCTATGGCTAAGTGAGAGTGGTAAAGCCACATAGTCCGATTGCCCGGTTTGCCGCACTGACACCTCCTTCATGGACCAAGATATTGGGTTAACTGTGATCATGTGCTATTCTGAACACCCTCATAGTATCTACATGGGGGCCAAAGCCATCGACTGGAGAACTCTCAGGAATACAAAAATGGCCGCATAGGAGGAAAGAGCTTTTAGACAAAGGCACAAATATATTACAAAGCCTTCATATATAATAAAAAGTCTGGACAACTCGGGTACATTTATTCGAATATATGTCCTTTGAGCATTGACCCTCTATCAAGCAGGCACCCTCTAGGACGTCCTCTAAATAGCGCTCCGGCGTGTGGTGGTTCTTGCCTCCGAGAGGGCCCTCGACAGCCACTTCGGCAGCCTTCATCTTCGCCCTATGTATCTTGACGCGGGCGAAGGCCATCTGTGCACCTTCTATGCACACCGACCGCTTGATTGCGTCGACTCGGGGCACTGCATCGACGAGTCACCATGCCATGCCGAAATAGCTGCTCGGAATAGGTTCGGCTGGCCATAGATGAACTATGATGTCCTTCATGGCCGCTCCGGACATCTTATGCAGCTCGGCCCATTGCGCCATTTGGTCGTTCAACAACGATGGGCGCTCCCGCGCCGCGAACTGTGACCAAAACAGCTTCTCCGTCGCATGTCCCTCCTGAGATTGGAAGAATAGCGCGACATCGGCGGAACTCCTCGGAAGATCTGCAAAAGCGTCTAGAGAACTCCACAGTCGATTAAGCAAGGCACATCTCTGATTGCCAAACTCTGTATGTAAAAGAAAGGGCTTACGAGCCGCTATCTGTCTGGCCTGCCCGATCTCCTCGCAAGCCGCCCTAGATTCGAACCGCGCCTCTTTGGCCTCTTGAAGGGCCTTGGCGAGCTCAGTCGCCTTGTCTTTATTCTCCTCCTCGAGGGACTTGAAGTTGTGGGTGGCGTCCTTGAGCTCTTTCTCTACTACAGATACCAGCTCCTCGACCTGGTACCGGGTGGCCTGTTCAGCGTGTGAATCTGCAGCCACTTTATCAGCAGCTGCATTGCTCACTCTCGCATGCTCCTTGGCCCGGGCAAGTTCACCCCTGAGGGTCTCGACCTTAGGAGCACCATATACAATTCACACATAACAAAGTCCAAGTTTCAACTTGGCATTCGCACATTCATATAGGCACAAATTGGACGTTCGCAGCATACCTTGTGCCTCGTTGAGCCGCTTGTTAATAAGGACGATGTCCTCATCGGCCTGCTTCAGTTGCCATTTCAGTTCGGAAACCTCCGCGGCCTGGGCGGTTGCCGCTAATAGTGAAGCATGTTTTTCGAGCCAAATAAGTATGTTATTTCCTGCAGATATATATAGATCCTCTGTTCACCCTTCTTCCTAGGCCGACCAGAGTCTCAGGGGCTACTATCCATATATAGGCATATTTTCCATTAGGAAAGTGGCTAAAGACATTACATCGCATACCTCGAAGCTTGTTAGCAGGCTCGTAAAGGCTTCATGCAGCCCTCTTTTAGCGGACTGAATCTTCTTAGCCACCGTACCTATCAAGGTACGGTGCTCCTCCGAGACGGACGCACTTCGCAGTCCATCCCTCAGCATGTTCGGCGCCTCCAGATTCATGGAGGTCACCGCATGAATAGGCACTCCCCCTCCCTTGAAGGGGGCCGCTCACTCGACTCCGGAGCGGTATTCGGCTTGGGGCCGAACAATCCAGGGCCCCCATCCCTGGTCTTCACGGGGGTCGCGTCCCCTGTGTCATCAACGGCCGAGGTATTACCCTCCGGTGCCGTATTGATGGTCCCCTGCACCTCTTGGCGATCTAGAGAAATTCTCTATGATGACACCTCGATGTCATCTGCCCTAGGGGGCGAGGAAACTGGTGGAGGCGTCTCGCTCTCCATCATCTCCAGCGGCAAATCCCCTGACGAGGAGGATTGTTGAGGGAGACCGCGGGCCGGACTGAAACACATGATTTAATGTTATTCTCACAATTCATAAAGGATCGGATGTATGTAAAGCATCCTCAGGTACTTACGATTCGGCAAGGGGCTTGGTCCGGGGGCGGGGCTTGGGGATATCCTCGGTGTCCGAATCCGAGTCATCCAAAAGGGATAACTTTCCCCTTTTGGATGCCCTCGCCTCCGGGTCAGCGGAGGCCGCCCTCTTTTTCCCTTTGAGAAGAGGGTTATCTTCTTCCTCCTCCTCGTCCTCGTTTTCGTCTCCCTCGTGAGAGGAGAGAGCCTTGGTCCCTCCGGACATAGCGTCCGAGGTACCTTCATGGTGGAGGCCACTTTCGGCCTCCTTGTTCTTCTTCTTCTTGTCCTTCTTTACCGGCACCTGGTATGGCGCCGGGACCAACAATCTCATTAGGAGGGAATCGGCTGAGCCTTCGAGAAGGGGGGCCGGACACCTGATCCGCTCCTCCTTCTTTGTCCAGACCTATTTAAAGGATGGAATGGATAGTGTATCCCCTGGATTAACAAACCAAGCTATAGGCGGAAGCTTAGCCCTTACCGGGGCGCCGGATGGTTGCCGTCAAGACCAACGTCTTCGGACGTCTCCGGCCACGACTTTTGAGATTTAAAGACCAATTTCTAGGTCTCTTTGTGTGTCGTACCGAAGAATTGTCGTAGAGTTCGCGTCCCTTCCGGATTAAACTCCCACAAACGGAGAGGCCATCGCTGGCAGGGAAGGGTTCGGCAGATGAGCATCACGTGAATCACGTCAGTGAGGCGGGTGTTCTTCTCTATGATACTTTTGATGCGCTTTTGCAGCATCAAAACCACATCGGTCGATCCCCAGTCTGGACCCTTGTTGGTCCATGAAGCGAGTCGCAGGGGGGTCAGGATCTAAATGTAGGAGTGGTTGCCCACTTGGTGCCACGGGGTTTGGTGATATAGAACCACTCCTGCTGCCATGTCTTGACGCTATCCACAAAATCCTCTTTAGGCTAAATGGCGTGAGGAAGCTTGCTCACCATGGCTCCACCGCAATCCATGTGCTCCCCGTCGACCACCTTCGGCTTCATGTTGAAGGTCTCGAGCCACAGGCCGAAGTGCGGAGGGTTGCGGAAAAATGCCTCGCACATGACGATGAACGCCGAGATATGGAGGAAGGAGTTCAAGGCTAGATCATGAAAATCTAGCCCGTAGTATAACATGAGGCCGTGAACAAAGGGGTGAAGGGGAATCCCTAACCCGCGGAGGAAGTGGGGGATGAACACGACCCTTTCGCCAGGCTCTAGAGTAGGGATGATTTGCCCCTTTGTCGGAAGCCTGTGTGCAATTTTCGCGGTTAAGTACCTCGCCTCCCGGAGTCCCTGGATATCCTTCTTCGTCACAGAAGAGGCCACTCACTTGCCTTGAGAACTGGATCTAGACATGGTCGGAGTGCGTGGTGGCAATGGAGAAGGATTGGGACTTGGGCGCTAAAGCTCAAAGATGGGAAGGCTAATGAAGGAAAAGGCGCGGGGTAAAAGAGGGGTCCTTATCCCTTTATAAAGGCAATGAATGTCAAGCGACCCCGCACGAGCCTTAAAATTTGCCTATTCCCAAGGGATCGAGCGGATGGCGTGGTTGGATTACCCAAACCATCATTGATGAAAATCCCACAATAAGGGGGCATGATCTCTGCTTCAATGAGACGTGTCATTGGAAGTTGCGTCTCGAAACGCGAAACGGGAGGTCGAAAAAACGATTCGAAATAATAATAAGGCCAGAACACAAGACCTCACCGAAAAAGTTGTCAGAAGACATAACTTATTTTTGCTTAAAGTATTTTGCCCTCGTGCTTCAGGGTTGTGACTATTGTACGGAGACGGAGGATACGTCTCCAATGTATCTATAATTTTTGATTGCTCCATGCTATTATATTATCTATTTTGGATGTTAATGGGCTTTATTTTACACTTTTATATCATTTTTGGGACTAACCTACTAACCGGAGGCTCAACCCAAATTGCTGTTTTTTTTGCCTATTTTAGGGTTTCGAAGAAAAGGAATATCAAACGGAGTCCAAACGGAATGAAACCTTCGGGGACGTGATTTTCTCAACAAACGTGATCTAGGAGACTTGGAGTGGTCGTCAAGAAACAAGGGAGGAAGGCACGAGGCAGGGGGCGCGCCTACCCCCCTGGGCGCGCCCTCCACCCTCGTGGGCCCTCCGTTGCTCCACTGACGTACTTCTTCCTCTATATATCCACGTACCCCCAAACATCCACGAGCACCATGAAAACCTGATTCCACTTCCGCAAACTTCTGTACTCGAGAGATCCCATCTCGGGGCCTTTTCCGGAGCTCCGCCAGAGGGGGCATTGATCACGAAGGGCCTCTACATCAACTCCATGGCCTCTCTGATGATGTGTTAGTAGTTTACTTCAGACCTATGGGTCCATAGTTATTAGCTAGATGGCTTCTTCTCTCTCTTTGGATCTCAATACAAAGTTCTTCTCGATCTTCTTGGAGATCTATTCGATGTAATCTTCTTTTGCGGTGTGTTTGTCGAGATCCGATGAATTGTGGGTTTATGATCCAGATTATCTATGAATAATATTTGATTCTCCTCTGGATTATTTTACGTATGATTGGTTTATATTTGCAAGTCTCTTCGAATTATCTGTTTGGTTTGGCCTACTAGATTGATCTTTCTTGCAATGGGAGAAGTGCTTAGCTTTGGGTTCAATCTTGCGGTGCTCGATCCCAGTGACAGAAAGGGAACCGACATGTATTGTATTGTTTCCATCGAGGATAGAAAGATGGGGTTTATATCATATGGCATGAGTTTATCCCTCTAGATCATGTCATCTTCCTTAAAGCATTACTCTGTTCTTGTGAACTTAATACTCTAGATGCATGTTGGATAGCGGTCGATGTGTGGAGTAATAGTAGTAGATGCAGAATCGTTTCGGTCTCCTTGTCTCGGACATGATGCCTATATACATGATCATACCTAGATATTCTCATAACTATGCTCAATTCTATCAATTGCTCGACAGTAATTCGTTTACCCACGGTAATACTTATGCTCTTGAGAGAAGCCACTAGTGAAACCTATGGCCCCCGGGTCTATCTTCCATCATATTAATCTTCCAATACTTAGTTATTTACTTTGCCATTTATTTTACTTTTCATCTTTATCATAAAAATACAAAAAATAGTATCTTATCATATCTAGCAGATTTCACTCTCGTAAGTGACCGTGAAGGGCTTGACAACCCCTTTATCGCGTTGGTTGCAAGGTTCTTATTTGTTTGTGTAGGTGCGTGGGACTTGAGTGTGATCTCCTACTAGATTGATACCTTGGTTCTCAAAAACTGAGGGAAATACTTATGCCACTTCGCTGCATCACCCTTTCCTCTTCAAGGGAAAACCAATGCAGTGCTCAAGAGGTAGCAAGAAAGATTTATGGCGCCGTTGCCTGGGAGATTCGCGCCAAGTCAAGTCAAGACATACCAAGTACCCATCACAAACTCTTATCCCTCGCACTACATTATTTGTCATTTTCCTCTAGTTTTCCTCTCCCCCACTTCACCCTTGCCGTTTTATTCACCCTCTCTCTCTGTTCCTCTTCTCTTTTTCTATTCGCCTCTTTTTCACTTGCTTCTTGTTTGCTTGTGTGTTGGATTGCTTGCTTGTCACGATGGCTCAAGATAATACTAAATTGTGTGACTTTGCCAATACCAACAACAATGATTTTCTTAGCACTCCGATTGCTCCTCTTACCGATGCTGAATCTTGTGAAATTAATACTGCTTTGCTGAATCTTGTCATGAAAGATCTGTTTTCTGGCCTTCCTAGTGAAGATGCCGCTAGCCATCTAAACAACTTTGTTGATTTGTGTGATATGAAAAAGAATAAAGATGTGGATAATGATATTGTTAAATTTAAGCTATTTCCTTTCTCCCTTAGAGATCGAGCTAAAGCTTGGTTTTCATCTTTGCCTAAAAATAGTATTGATTCATGGAATAAGTGCAAAGATGCTTTTATCTCTAAGTATTTTCCTCCCGCTAAGATCATCTCTCTTAGAAACGATATTATGAATTTTAAGCAACTTGATCATGAACATGTTGCACAATCTTGGGAGAGGATGAAATTAATCATACGTAATTGCCCTACACATGGTTTGAATCTTTGGATGATTATACAAAACTTTTATGCTGGATTGAATTTTGCTTCTAGAAATCTTTTAGATTCGGCCGCGGGAGGCACTTTTATGGAAATCACTTTAGGAGAAGCTACTAAACTCCTAGATAATATTATGGTTAATTATTCTCAATGGCACACCGAAAGATCTACTAATAAAAAAGTGCATGCGATAGAAGAAATTAATGTTTTGAGTGGAAAGATGGATGGACTTATGAAATTGTTTGCTAATAAGAGTGCTCCTACTGATCCTAATGATATGCCTTTGTCTACTTTGATTGAGAATAATAATGAATCTATGGATGTGAATTTTTTTGGTAGGAACAATTTTGGTAATAACGCGTATAGAGGTAATTTTAATTCTAGGCCGTTTCCTAGTAATTCCTCTAATAATTATGGTAATTCCTACAACAATTCTTATGGAAATTATAATAAGATGCCCTCTGATTTTGAATCTAACATTAAATAATTTATTACTTCGCAAAAGAGTTTCAATGCTTTGATTGAAGAAAAATTGCTTAAGATTGAAGAGTTGGCTAGGAATGTTGATAGAATTTCTCTTGATGTTGATTCTTTGAAACTTAGATCTATTCCACCTAAGCATGATATCAATGAGTCTCTCAAAGCCATGATAATTTCCATTGATGAGTGCAAAGAAAGAACCGCTAGGATGCATGCTAAGAAAGATTGCTTTGTGAAAGCGTGTTCTTCTAGTTTTCATGATAATATAGATGAAGATATAAAAGTTATTGATGTATCTCCTATTAAATATTTGTTTTTCAATATGATTCTTGATAATAATGGGGCTGAAGATGAGCCACCTTTACCTAGAAGGCATTCCAAAAATTCGGAGTCTTTAGATCTTGATGCTAAAATTGTTAAAAGTGGGATTAAAGAGGTTAAAACTTTAAATATCAATGAACCCACCATATTGGATTTCAAGGAATTTAATTATGATAATTTCTCATTGATAGATTGTATTTCCTTGTTGCAATCCGTGCTAAATTCTCCTCATGCTTATAGTCAAAATAAAGCTTTTACTAAACATATCGATGATGCTTTGATGGAATCTTATGAAGAAAAACTTGAGTTGGAAGTTTCTATCCCTATAAAACTATATGATGAGTGGGAACCTACAATAAAAATTAAAATTAAAGATCATGAGTGCTATGCCTTGTGTGATTTGGGTGCTAGTGTTTCCACGATTCCAAAAACTTTGTGTGATTTGCTAGGTTTCCGTGATTTTGACGATTGTTCTTTAAACTTGCACCTTGCGGATTCCACTATTAATAAACCTATGTGAAGAATTAATGATGTTATTATTGTTGCAAATAGGAACTATGTGCCCATAGATTTCATTGTTCTTGATATAGATTGCAATCCTTCATGTCCTATTATTCTTGGTAGACCTTTCCTTAGAACGATTGGTGCAATTATTGATATGAAGGAAAGGAATATTAGATTCCAATTTCCTTTAAGGAAAGGCATGGAACACTTCCCTAGAAATAAAATCAAATTACCATATGAATCTATTATGAGAGCCACTTATGTATTGCCTACCAAAGATGGCAATACCTAGATCTATCTTCGCTTTTACGCCTAGCTAGGGGCGTTAAACGATAGCGCTTGTTGGGAGGCAACCCAATTTTATTTTTATTCCTTGCTTTTTCTCCTGTTTAGTAATAAATAATTTATCTAGCCTCTGTTTTGGTTGTGTTTTTTGTGTTTAATTAGTGTTTGTGCCAAGTAGAACCGTTGAGAAGACTTGGGGAAAGTCTTTTTGATCTTGCTGTAAAAAACAGAAACTTTAGCGCTCACGAGAATTGCTGCCATTTTTATTTGGAAGGTGATATTTAGTTAATTATTTTTGAAGATTATTAATAGAGAAATTCCTCAGGTCCAGAAATTTATTTTAGAATTTTTGGGGTTCCAGAACTTGCGTTATCTGCAGATTACTACAGACTGTTCTGTTTTTGACAGATTCTGTTTTTCTTGTGTTGTTTGCTTATTTTGATGAATCTATGGCTAGTAAAAGAGTTTATAAACCATAGAGAAGTTGGAATACAGTAGGTTTAACACCAATATAAAGAAATAATGAGTTCATTACAGTACCTTGAAGTGGTGTTTTGTTTTCTTTCGCTAACGGAGCTCACGAGATTTTCTATTTTGAGTTTTGTGTTGTGAAGTTTTCAAGTTTTGGGTAAAGATTTGATGGATTATGGAACAAAGATTGTCAAGAGCCTAAGCTTGGGGATTCCCATGGCACCCCGAGATAAAATTCAAGGACACCAAAAAGCCTAAGCTTGGGGATGCCCCGGAAGGCATCCCCTTTTTCGTCTTCGTCTATCGGTAACTTTACTTGGAGCTATATTTTTATTCACCACATGATATGTGTTTTTCTTGGAGCGTCTTGTATGATTTGAGTCTTTGCTTTTTAGTTTACCACAATCATCCTTGCTGTACACACCTTTTGAGAGAGACTCACACGATTTGAAATTTATTAGAATACTTTATGTGCTTCACTTATATCTTTTGAGCTATATAGTTTTCGCTCTAGTGCTTCACTTATATCTTTTAGAGCACGGCGGCGGATTTTTTTATAGAAACTATTGTTCTCTCATGCTTCACTTATATTATTTTGAGAGTCCTTTAGAATAACATGGAAATAATAAAAACTTTCATATAAGTGCATTGAATACTATGAGAAGTTTGATACTTGATAATTGTTTTGAGATATGGAGATGGTGATATTAGAGTCATGCTAGTTGAGTAGTTGTGAATTTGAGAAATACTTGTGTTGAAGTTTGTGATTCCCGTAGCATGCACGTATGGTGAACCGTTATGTGATGAAGTCGGAGCAAGATTTATTTATTGATTGTCTTCCTTATGAGTGGCGGTCGGGGACGAGCGATGGTCTTTTCCTACCAATCTATCCCCCTAGGAGCATGCGCGTAATACTTTGTTTCGATAACTAATAGAATTTTGCAATAAGTATGTGAGTTATTTATGACTAATGTTGAGTCCATGGATTATACGCACTCTCACCCTTCCACCATTTCTAGCCTCTCTAGTATCGTGCAACTTTCGCTGGTACCATAAACTCACCATATACCTTCCTCAAAACAGCCACCATACCTACCTATTATGGCATTTCCATAGCCATTCCGAGATATATTGCCATGCAACTTTCCACCGTTCCGTTATTATGACATGCTTCATCATTGCCATATTGCTTGCATGATCATGTAGTTGACATCGTATTTGTGGCAAAGCCACCGTTCATAATTCTTTCATACATGTCACTCATGCATCATTGCACATCCTGGTAAACCGCCGGAGGCATTCACATAGAGTCATATTTTGTTCTAAGTATTGAGTTGTAAGTAAATAAAATGTGATGATCATCATTATTAGAGCATTGTCCCAAGTGAGGAAAGGATGATGGAGACTATGATTCCCCCACAAGTCGGGATGAGACTCCGGACGAAAAAAAAGAGAGGCCAAAAAAAGAAGGCCCAAAGAAAAAAATGAGAGAAAAAGAGAGAAGGGACAATGCTACTATCCATTTTCCACACTTGTGCTTCAAAGTAGCATCACGTTCTTCATATAGAGAGTCTCCAATGATATCACTTTCATATACTAGTGGGGATTTTTCATTATAGAACTTGGCTTGTATATTCCAATGATGGGCTTCCTCAAAATGCCCTAGGTCTTCGTGAGCAAGCAAGTTGGATGCACACCCACTTAGTTTCTTTTGTTGAGCTTCCATATACTTATAGCTCTAGTGCATCCGTTGCATGCCAATCCCTATTCACTCACATTGATATCTATTAATGGCCATCTCCATAGCCCATCGATACGCCTAGTTGATGTGAGACTATCTTCTCCTTTTTGTCTTCTCCACAACCACCATTCTATTCCACCATGGTGCTATATCCATGGCTCACGCTCATATATTGTGTACAGATTGAAAAAGTTTGAGAACATCAAAAGTATGAAACAATTGCTTGGCTTGTCATCGGGGTTGTGCATGATTTAAATATTTTGTGTGGTGAAGATAGAGCATAGCCAGACTATCCGATTTTGTAGGGATAACTTTCTTTGGCCATGTTATTTTGAAAAGACATAATTGCTTAGTTAGTATGCTTGAAGTGTTATTGTTTTTATATCAATATTAAAATTTTATCTTGAATCTTTAGGATATGAACATTCATGCCACAATAAAGAAAAAATACATTGAGAAATATGTTAGAAAGCATTCCACATCAAAAATTCTTCTTTTATCATTTACCTACTCGAGGACGAGTAGGAATTAAGCTTGGGGATGCTTGATACGTCTCCAACGTATCTATAATTTTTGATTGATCCATGCTATTATATTATCTCTTTTGGATGTTAATGGGCTTTATTTTACACTTTTGTATCATTTTTGGGACTAACCTACCAACTAGAGGCCCAACCCAAATTGTTGTTTTTTGCCTATTTTAGGGCTTCGAAGAAAAGGAATATCAAAGGGAGTCCAAACGGAATGAAACCTTCGGGAACGTGATTTTCTCAACAAACGTGATCCAGGAGACTTGGAGTGGCCGTCAAGAAACAAGGGAAGAAGGCACGAGGCAGGGGGCACGCCTACCCCCCTAGGCGCGCCTACCCCCCTAGGCGCGCCCTCCACCCTCATGGGCCCTCCGTTGCTCCACCGACGTACTTCTTCCTCCTATATATATATCCACGTACCCCCCAAACATCCACGGGCACCACGAAAAACTAATTCCACCGCCGCAACCTTCTGTACTCGAGAGAACCCATCTCAGGGCCTTTTCCGAAGCTCCGCCGAAGGGGGCATTGATCACGGAGGGCCTCTACATCAACTCCATGGACTCTCCGGTGATGTGTGAGTAGTTTACTTCAGACCTACGGGTCCATAGTTATTAGCTAGATGGCTTCTTCTCTCTCTTTGGATCTCAGTACAAAGTTCTCCTCGATCTTCTTGGAGATCTATTCGATGTAATCTTATTTTGCGGTGTGTTTGTCGAGATCCGATGAATTGTGGGTTTATGATCCATATTATCTATGAATAACATTTGATTCTCCTCTGAATTCTTTTATGTATGACTGGTTTATCTTTGCAAGTCTCTTCGAATTATCAGTTTGGTTTGGCCTACTAGATTGATCTTTCTTGCAATGGGAGAAGTGCTTAGCTTTGGGTTCAATCTTGCGGTGCTCGATCCCAGTGACAGAAAGGGAACCGACACATATTGTATTGTTGCCATAGAGGATAAAAAGATGGGGTTTATATCATATTGCATGAGTTTATCCCTCTACATCATGTCATCTTCCTTAAAGCATTACTCTGTTCTTATGAACTTAATACTCTAGATGCATGCTGGATAGCGGTCGATGTGTGGACTAATAGTAGTAGATGCGGAATCGTTTCGGTCTACTTGTCTCGGACGTGATGCCTATATACATGATCATACCTATATATTTTCATAACTATGCTCAATTCTATAAATTGCTCGACAGTAATTTGTTTACCCACAGTAATACTTATGCTCTTGAGAGAAGCCACTAGTGAAACCTATGGCCCCCGGATCTATCTTCCATCATATTAATCTTCCAATACTTAGTTATTTCCTTTGCCATTTATTTTACTTTGCATCTTTATCATAAAAATACAAAAAAATATTATCTTATCATATCTATCAGATCTCACTCTCGTAAGTGACCGTGAAGGGCTTGACAACCCCTTTATCGCGTTGGTTACGAGGTTCTTATTTGTTTTTGTAGGTGTGTGGGACTTGAGCGTGATCTCCTACTGGATTGATACCTTGGTTCTCAAAAACTGAGGGAAATACTTACGCTACTTTGCTGCATCACCCTTTCCTCTTCAAGGGAAAACCAACGTAGTGCTCAAGAGGTAGCAACAAATATAGTTCTCTTGGTCGAACTGCTTTGGAGTATTCGGTGGAGGAACCCGCCTTGCAATGCCGAAGATAATCTGCGTGCAAGACACATCGTCATTGAAGCCTGGTTTAGGGGCTACCGAGGGAGTCCTGGATTATGGGGTCCTCGGGCGTCCGGGCTATGTGACATGGGCCGGACTAGTGGGTCGTGAGGATACAAGATGGAGGGCTTTCCCTCGAGTCCGGATGTGACTCTCCTTGGCGTGGAAGGCAAGCTTGACATTCAGATAGGAAGATTCCTTTCTCTGTAAACCAACTCGGTACAAACCCTAGCCCCCTCTAGTGTCTATATAAACTGGAGGGTTTTAGTCCGTAGGGGCAGTCATAATCATACAGGCTAGACATCTAGGGTTTAGCCATTACGATCTCATGGTAGATCAACTCTTGTAACCCCTATACTCATCAAAGTCAATCAAGCAAGACATAGGGGTTTACCTCCATCAAGAGGGCCCAAACCTGGGTAAATATCGTGTCCCCTGCCTCCTGTTACCTTTGATCCTTAGACGTACAGTTCGGGACCCCCTACCCGAGATCTGTCGATTTTGACACCGACAGCCGTGGAGAGTTGTCTCTGTCCTTTCCTTATCAGGGGCTGGCGTCCATTCTGCAATAAACTCTGTCAATGCCCTGCTCTAAATAGTTGAAGTTCTCTCAAACTTCAAACCAAAGCTGGATAACTCCAAAGCCCATTCCAGTATTCTGCCAGTTGCATCAGGGTTTCTAAGTATCCTTTGCAACGGGAAACGAGTAACAACCCTAATATCATGGGCTTGGAAGTAGTGGCACAGTTTCCTTGAGGCCATAATGAGACCAAAGATCAACTTTTGCACGCCATAGTACCTCGGTCTATCCCCCTGTAATAAGGAGTTGACGAAGTACACTGGGTGCTGCACCACTTTCTTCCTTTCCGCATCCTTGGGGTTGCTCTTGTTGCCGTGCTCATTGTTGTCCTGATCCTTTCCTGACTCTGCCGTGATCTGGCCACTTTCTGCCTCATCCACCACCCACTGCGCTACCAAAGCCGCACTGACCACTTGGTTGGTTGCCGCCAAGTATAGCAACAATGGTTCTTGGGGTTTGAGTGCAACCAAGGTAGGCACAGATGGTAGGTAGGCTCTCAATTCCTTCAAAGCTGCATCTGCTTCTAGGGTCCACTTCATAGGTCCCACCTTCTTCAAAACCTTGAGGAACGGCAGGGCACGCTTGGCAGACTTGGAGATGAATCTGCTTAGCGCGGCAACGCATCCCGTCAAGCACCTCACATCCTTAACTGTCCTTGGCGCTTGGATCTGCTCAATGGCCTTGATCTTGTCGGGGTTGGCTTCGATCCCCTAATGGGACACGAAGAACCCAAGTAGCTTGCCGGAGGGAACACCCAATACACACTTCTCCAGATTAAGCTTCAAGTTGGTCTTGCGCAGATTGGCAAATGTCTCTTCCAAATCCTAGATAAGGGTGTCCTTATCCTTGGTTTTGACCACAATGTCATCCATATAGGTTTCTATATTTTTGTGCAATTGTGGCTCGAAACCAATCCGGACTGCCCTTGCAAAAGTGGACCCAACACTCTTTAATCCGAACGGCATGCGGACAAAGCAGTGAGTACCACATGGTGTGACGAATGATGTCTTCTCTTCATCTTCCTTGGACATGAAGATCTGATGATATCCTGAGTATGCATCCAGAAAGGAGAGCAAATCACATCTCAAAGTAGAATCCACGATCTGGTCAATGCGTGGCAAGGGAAATGGGTCCTTCGAGCAAGCTTTGTTGAGGTCTGTGAAATCAATGCAAAGCCTCCACTTCCCGTTAGCCTTCCGGACCACTACTGGATTTGCTAACCATGTAGGATGCAGTACTCATCTGACCAAACCAGCTGCCTCTAACTTATTAATCTCTTCGGCAATGAACTGCTGCCTCTCCAAGGCCTGCTTCCGTACTTTCTGCTTGACGAGTCGGGCATGTGGGCAGACAGCAAGGCGGTGCTCAATTACCTCCCTGGGAACGCCGGGGATATTAGATGGTTACCAAGCAAACGCATCGATATTTTCCCACAGGAAGGCAACGAGCACGCTTTCCTATTTGTCATCAAGGTTGGGGCTGATAGTGAAGGTACCATCAACGCCAGCCAGCCCTACTGGGACCTTCTTCACTTGGGGTGCAGCAACCTTGGATCTCTTACTGTTGGAACACTCCGGCACGTCGTCAACGAGTGCCGTGCACTCGGAGGGGCACGCTTCCCGGACTCCTTGCCGGAGGTCCTACAATCCCTCTTCTTTCCTTTGCTTTCCTTGGCGGGAACTGCTGCTTTCCGCTTCCGCTGCAACTGCATCCCGATACATCTTGTCCACACAGATAATTGCATCCTTCTCATCTGATGGAATAGTGAGGACTCCCAATGGCCCAAGCATTTTCAAGGTGTTGTAAGCATAGTGGAATGCTGCCATGAACTTGGCCAGGGCTGGTCATCCAAGAATCCCATTGTACGGCAAGGGGAGATCAACCACATCAAACACAATCTTCTTAGTCCAATAGTTCACTTCTCCCCCAAACGTCACCGGCAACGTAATCTTTCCCATAGGATGACTCCTGCTGGAATTAACTCCTTGAAACGTGTCGGTGGCCTCTAGCTCCTCTTCTCCTATCTGAAGTTTGCTGATAGCTGCTGGGGAAATCAGATTCAACCCGGCCCCGCCATCCACTAACATCTTTGTGACCTTTAGGTTGCGAATTGTTGGGGAGACCAACAACGGCAAACACCCTACCGCCGTGGTGCGGCAAGGGTGATCCTCCTCATCAAAGATGATGGGCGTGCGGGACCACTTGAGCGGCTTTCGGGCCTCTGGCGCTGCTTCCACAACATTGACATCTCGTGCCCATCGCTTGAGTTGGCGATGAGAGGTGTGCAAAGATGCACCTCCATCAATGCATAGGGCATCAGTGGCCTTCTGAAATTCCTTCTCACTAGTTTCCTCTTCATCCCTCCATCACCGGCATCATCACGGTTTTCCTTCTCCTGGCCCCTAACGGGCTTTCCTTGGTTCCGAAAGGGTCTGCCGGGGCGATTTGCTTCACCGCCTCGGCCCTTACCGCCAGTAGAATTTTGACCTTTCTCCTTATCACACTTATCATACTCTGCCCTATGTCTCTTGACAAGCTGCTCAACCTGATAACACTCCTGAAGGTCGTGGCCTTTGGTCCGGTGGATTTTGTAGTACGGCCCATCACCTTTCCCAACTTTTTCCATGGCAGCGCACTCGTGCGCGTTGGTCCTAAACAAACGGTTTTTTACCCCTTTCCGCAACGGCATTTGGAACCGTCGCCAAGTGAGTGTGGGCGATAGGGTGTCCTTCCCACACGACCCAGAAACCGTCAGGGATACGCCCTCCTGGCACACACGTTCAGCAAAATGAGGTCATGTGCGACCGGTGAGCACTCAAATACGGAAATACGTACATTAGAGCTAAAAATACAATTATACAGAGAAATTGTTTCCGGTCGCAAGTACATCCCACACAGTCAGTCCCCGCTAAACGTTTCCGTTCGTATGCACATCCCACACAGTCGCTCAAAGGGAAACGTTTCTGTTCACAGTACATCGCACACAATTTTTCCTGTTAAATCATTTGCGTTATTGAATGTAGCACACACGGTCCATAGAAGAAACTGTGCGGCAAAGGCTATCCATGACACCTAGTTTTTATGTGGTAAACGTTTGCGCAAGGTGGCCTAATGCAAACAGTTTTCAAGAGAAAGTCGTGTGTGATTGGTCATTGATCCAACACGGTTTATTCCTAGAAACTGTGTGCATTGCCTGAGGTCATCGCGCATGGTATTTTTTTCAACAATTGTTTGCAATATCAAAACCCAATTAGCAGGCTAATTCGCCATTAGCAGGCTAATTTCCCTATTATTAATAATCCATTTATTAATCTAATTGACATTCATATTAAGCACACAATATATTGCATTTCCATATTAAGGAAGAAGAATTTCATAATTGAAATACATCAGAGTACAACATGATATAGCTTCAGCACTCAACTACCCCATTACACAACTGCACCAGGAGCAAGTTCCACATGCAACATGTAGAACCTTTCAAAATTAGCATCATTGATAGTATATAGATAGATGCATCTCATCTAGAAAACCGCTGAAGCAGAAGGCGAATATTGAGCTTCATTCATGTTGAAGGTCTTTGCAACTTTAGGCCAGTGCATGTGGATGATTGACCATCCGTCCTTCGACCTCTTCAGGAACACTGCAATATTGAACCGTGGGTGTTGTATGAAAACCTTCCTCGCCTCCTGACCATATAGGTGGTTTGAGAGGTAATCATCAGTGAACTATTTTGGAAAGGCCTGAAAACAAGGATGTGCATAAATATCTTCTCTATATTGGAAATGGGGTAAAGGTATAAAAAAAGGCAAGGTATAATAGTTAGTACCATCTTGTAGCGAACTGATGTCTCCTTCATTGTGCAGACAAAGATCTTGTTGTTTTTTGTCGCTAATTTCTTTATCCTAAAAATCTTTCTGAGTTTCTTGATTGGATTGATATTCATGGACAACTCATTTCCCCATATGCAAAAAGGGTCGAACAGTGGGTCAAAACCTCTAGCAGCAGGACCTACATGTACAAGACCAAATTGTTAAAACCAAAATATTAGAATGGTTCCTACAATTGCACAATAATGTGCTATTAGACAACGGACCGTGAACGTGCTAACCTTGATTGTAAACCTTGGTGCTTCCCATTGTTTCCCTACAACACATATAAGGTAGTTAGTCATCAGGTTAAGCAAGAGTTCGCATGCTATCAGTAAAATATGTTGATGAAAAATAAGCACATTGCAGATTTGTTGGGAAACATAGAAGAAATTCAAAATTTTCCTACGTGTCACCAAGATCTATCTATGGAGTCATCTAGCAACGAGGGAGGAGTGGATCTACATACCCTTGTAGATTGCGCGCGGAACCGTTCAAGAGAACGGGGTTGATGGAGTCGTACTCGTCGTGATCCAAATCACCGATGATCCTAGCGCCGAACGGACGGCACCTCCGCGTTCAACACACGTACGGAGCAGCGATGTCTCCTCCTTCTTGATCCAGCAAGGGGGGAGGAGAGGTTGATGGAAGATGGCTCCAGCAGCAGCACGACGGCGTGGTGGTGGTGAAGCTGCAGTACTCCGGCAGGGCTTCGCTAAGCACTATGGAGGAGGAGGAGGTGTTGGAGAGGGAGAGGGAGGCCCCAAAGGCCAAGGTCAGAAGTCCTCCATCTCCCCCACTATATATAGGGGGCCTAGGGGGGGCGCCGGCCCTAGGAGATCCAATCTCCTAGGGGGGCAGCGGCCAAGGGAGGAATCCCTCCTCCCCAAGGCACCTAGGAGGTGCCTTCCCCTCTTAGGACTCTTCCTTAGGGTTTCCCCCACCCTTAGGCGCATGGGCCCTAGGGGAAAGTGGCGCCTCAGCCCACTTTGGGCTGGATCCCTTCCCACTTCAGCCCATGGGGCCCTCCGGGATAGGTGGCCCCACCCGATGGACCCCCGGGACCCTTCCGGTGGTCCCGGTACAATACCGGTGACCCCAAAACTTGTCCCGATGGCCGAAATAGCACTTCCTATATATAATTCTTTACCTCCGGACCATTCCGGAACTCCTCTTGACGTCCAGGATCTCATCCGAGACTCCGAACAACATTCGGGTTACTGCATATACATATCCCTATAACCCTAGCGTCACCGAACCTTAAGTGTGTAGACCCTACGGGTTCGGGAACCATGCAGACATGACCGAGATGACTCTCCGGTCAATAACCAACAGCGGGATCTGGATACCCATGTTGGCTCCCACATGTTCCATGATGATATCATCGGATGAACCACGATGTCAAGGACTTAATCAATCCCGTATACAATTCCCTTTGTCTAGCGGTACGATACTTGCCCGAGATTCGATCATCGGTATCCCGATACCTTGTTCAATCTCGTTACCGGCAAGTCTCTTTACTCGTTTCGTAACACATCATCCCATGATAAACTCCTTGATCACATTGTGCACATTATGATGATGTCCTACCGAGTGGGCCCAGAGATACCTCTCCGTTTACACGGAGTGACAAATCCCAGTCTCGATTCGTGCCAACCCAACAGACACTTTCGGAGATACCCGTAGTGCACCTTTATAGTCACCCAGTTACGTTGTGACGTTTGGCACACCCAAAGCACTCCTACGGTATCCGGGAGTTGCAGAATCTCATGGTCTAAGGAAATGATACTTGACATTAGAAAAGCTTTAGCATACGAACTACATGATCTTGTGCTAGGCTTAGGATTGGGTCTTGTCCATCACATCATTCTCCTAATGATGTGATCCCGTTATCAACGACATCCAATGTCCATGGTCAGGAAACCGTAACCATCTACTGATCAACGAGCTAGTCAACTAGTGGCTTACTAGGGACATGGTGTTGTCTATGTATCCACACATGTATCTGAGTTTCCTATCAATACAATTCTAGCATGGATAATAAACGATTATTATGAACAATGAAATATAATAATAACTAATTTATTATTGCCTCTAGGGCATATTTCCAACAGTCTCCCACTTGCACTAGAGTCAATAATCCAGTTCACATTGATATGTGATTAACACTCAAGGAGTTCTGGGTTTGAACATGTTATGCTTGTGAGAGATGTTATAGTCAACGGGTCTGAATCTTTCAGACCCGTATGTACTTCGCAAATTTCTATGTCATCTTGTAGATGCAACTACTACGCTACATTTGGAGCTATTCCAAATAACTGTTCTACTATACGAATCCAGTTTACTACTCAGAATAATCTAGATTAGTGTCAAAGTTTGCATCGGCGTAACCCTTTACGACGAACTCTTTTACCACCTCCATAATCGAGAAAATTCCTTAGTCCACTAGTTACTAAGGATAACTTTGACCGCTGTCTTGTGATCCATTCTTGGATCACTCTTGTACCCCCTTGACTGACTCATGGCAAGGCACATTTCAGGTGCGGTACACAGCATAGCATACTGTAGGGCCTATGTCTTAAGCATAGGGGACGACCTTCGTCCTTTCTCTCTATTCTGCCGTGGTCGAGCTTTAAGTCTTAACTTCATACCTTACAACTCAGGCAAGAACTCCTTCTTTGACTGATCCATCTTGAACACCTTCAAGATCACGTCAAGGTATGTGCTCATTTGAAAGTACCATTAAGAATTTTGATCTATCCTTATAGATCTTGATGCTCAATGTTCAAGTAGCTTAATCCAGGCTTTCCATTGAAAAATACTTTCAAATAACCCTACATGCTTTCCAGAAATTCTATGTCATTTCTGATCAACCATATGTCAACATATACTTATCAGAAATTCTATAGTGCTCCCACTCACTTCTTTGGAAATACTAGTTTCTCATAAACTTTGTATACACCCAAAACTTTGATCATCTTATCAAAGCATACATTCCAACTCCGAGATGCTTACTCCAGTCCTTAGAAGGATTGCTGGAGCTTTGCATACTTATTAGCATCTTTCAGGATTAACAAAACCTTCCGGTTGTATCACATACAACCTTTCCTCAAAAATCGTCGAGGAAACAATGGTTTTTGGCATCCTATCTGCAAGATTTCACAAATAATGCAGTAATTGCTAATATAATTCCAACAGACTCTTAGCATCGCTATGAGTGATAAAGTCTCATCATAGTCAACTCCTTGAACTTGTCGGAAAAAATCTTAACGACAAGTCGAGCTTTCTTAATGGTGATACTTACCATCATTGTCCGTCTTCCTTTTAAAATCCATCTGTACTCAATAGCCTTACGACCATCGAGCCGTTCTGCCAAAGTCTACACTTTGTTTTCATACATGGATCCTCTCTCGGATTTTATGGCCTCGAGCCATTTATCGGAATCCGGGCCCACCATCGCTTCTCCATGGTTTGTAGGTTCATTGTTGTCTAGCAACATGACTTCCAAGACAGGATCACGTACCACTCTGAAGTAGTACGCATCCTTGTCATCCCACGAGGTTTGGTAGTGACTTGATCTGAAGTTTCATGATCACTATCATAAGCTTCCACTTCAATTGGTGTAGGTGCCACAGGAACAACTTCCTGTGCCCTGCCACACACTAGTTGAAGAGACGGTTCAATAACGTCATCAAGTCTCCACCATCCTCCCACTCAATTCTTTTGAGAGAAACTTTTCCTTGAGAAAGGACCCGATTCTAGAAACAATCCCTTATTGCTTTCGAATCTGAGACAGGAGGTATACCCAACTGTTTTGGGTGTCCTATGAAGATGCATTTATTCGCTTTGGGTTCGAGCTTATCAGCCTGAAACTTTTTCACATAAGCATCGCAGCCCCAAACTTCTAAGAAATGACAGCTTAGGTTTCTCTAAACCATAGTTCATACGTTGTCATCTCATCGAAATTACCTGGTGCCCTATTTAAAGTGAATGTGGTTGTCTCTAATGCCTAACCCATAAACTATCGTGGTAATTCGATAAGAGACATCATGGTATGCATCATATCCAAAGGTGCAGTTATGATGTTCGGACACACCATCACACTATGGTGTTCCAGGCCGTATTAGTTGTGAAACAATTTCCACAATGTCTTAATTCTGTGCCAAACTCGTAATTCAGATGTTCATCTCTATGATCATATCATAGATCTTTTATCCTCTTGTCACGACGATCTTTCAACTTCACCCTGAAATTACTTGAACCTTTCAATAATTCAGACTCATGATTCATCAAGCAAATATACTCAACATCTACTCAAATCATCTGTGAAGTAAGAACATAATGATATCCACTACATGCCTCAGCACTCATTGGATTGCACACATCAAAATGTATTACTTCCAACAAGTTGCTTTCTAGTTCCATTTTACTGAAAACGAGGCTTTCAGTCATCTTGCCCATGTGGTATGACTTGCATGTCTCAAGTGATTCAAAATCAAGTGAGTCCAAACGGTCCATTTGCATGGAGTTTCTTCATGCATATACACCAATAGACATGGTTCGCATGTCTCAAACTTTTCAAAAAATGAGTGAGTCCAAAGATCCATCAACATGGAGCCTCTTCATGCGTTTTATACCGATATGACTTACGTGGAAGTGCCACAAGTAGGTGGTACTATCATTACTATCTTTTGGCATGAACATGTGTATCACTACGATCGAGATTCAATAAACCATTCATTTCAGGTGTAAGACCATTGAAGGTATTATTCAAATAAACAGAGTAACCATTATTCTCTTTAAATGAATAACCGTATTGCGATAGACATAATCCAATCATGTCTATGCTCAACGCAAACACCAATCTCGACGGTAGAGGGAGCGTACGATGCTTGATCATATCAACATTGGAAACACTTCCAACACATATCGTCAGCTCACCTTTAGCTAGTCTCCGTTTATTCCGTAGCTTTTATTTCGAGTTACTAACACTTAGCAACCGAACCGGTATCTAATACCCTGGTGCTACTAGGAGTACTAGTAAACTACACATCAACACAATGTATATCCAATATACTTCTATCGACTTTGCCAGCCTTCTCATCTACCAAGTATCTAGGGTAATTCTGCTCGAGTGGCTGTTCCCCTTATTACAGAAGCACTTAGTCTCGGGTTTGGGTTCAACCTTGGGTTTCTTCACTAGAGCAGCAACTGATTTGCCGTTTCATGAAGTATCCCTTCTTGCCCTTGCCCTTCTTGAAACTAGTGGTTTTACTAACCATCAACAATTGATGCTCCAACTTGATTTCTACTTTTTGTGGTGTCAAACATCGCGAATATCTCAAGGATCATCATATATGTCCCTGATATATTATAGTTCATCACGAAGCTCAAGCAGCTTGGTGGTAATGACTTCGGAGAACCATCACTATTTCATCTGGAAGATCAACTCCCACTCGATTCAAGCGATTGTTGTACTCAGACAATCTGAGCACAAGCTCAACAATTGAGCTTTTCTCCCTTAGTTTGCAGGCTAAGAAAATCGTCGGAGCTGAAGGAAATATGCCCTAGAGGCAATAATAAAGTTATTATTTATTTCCTTATATCATGATAAATGTTTATTATTCATGCTAGAATTGTATTAACCGGAAACATAATACATGTGTGAATACATAGACAAACTTAGTGTCACTAGTATGCCTCTACTTGACTAGCTCGTTAATCAAAGATGGTTATGTTTCCTAACCATGAACAAAGTGTTGTTATTTGATTAACGAGGTCACATCATTAGTTGAATGATCTGATTGACATGACCCATTCCATTAGCTTAGCACCCGATCGTTTAGTATGTTGCTATTGCTTTCTTCATGACTTATACATGTTCCTATGACTATGAGATTATGCAACTCCCGTTTGCCGGAGGAACACTTTGTGTGCTACCAAACGTCACAACATAACTGGGTGATTATAAAGGAGCTCTACAGGTGTCTCCAATGGTAGATGTTGGGTTGGCGTATTTCGAGAATAGGATTTGTCACTCCGATTGTCGGAGAGGTATCTCTGGGCCCTCTCGGTAATGCACATCACATAAGCCTTGCAAGCATTGCAACTAATGAGTTAGTTGCGGGATGATGTATTACGGAACGAGTAAAGAGACTTGCCGGTAACGAGATTTAACTAGGTATTGGATACCGACGATCGAATCTCGGGCAAGTAACATACCGATGACAAAGGGAACAACGTATGTTGTTATGCGGTCTGACCGATAAAGATCTTCGTTGAATATGTAGGAGCCAATATGGGCATCCAGGTCCCGCTATTGGTTATTGACCGGAGATGTGTCTCAGTCATGTCTACATTATTCTCGAACCGTAGGGTCCGCACGCTTAACGTTACGATGACAGTTATTATGAGTTTATGCATTTTGATGTACCGAAGTTAGTTCGGAGTCCCGGATGTGATCACGGACATGACGAGGAGTCTCGAAATGGTCGAGACATAAAGATTGATATATTGGAAGCCTATATTTGGACATCGAAAGTGTTCCGGGTGAAATCGGGATTTTACCGGAGTACCGGGAGGTTACGGGAACCCCCCGGGAGCCATATGGGCCTTCATGGGCTTTAGTGGAAAGGAGAAAGGGGCAGCCCAAGATGGCCGCGCGCCTCCCCCCTCCCCTAGTCCTATTAGGACTAGGAGAGGTGGCCGGCCCCCTCTCTCTCTTTCCCCCTCGGGGAATCCTAGTCCAACTAGGATTGGGGGGAGTCCTACTCCCGGTAGGAGTAGGACTCCTCCTGCGCCCTCCTCCTGGCCGGCGGACCCCTCCCCCTTGGCTCCTTTATATACGGAGGCAGGGGGCACCTCTAGACACAAGTTGATCCACGTGATCGTTCCTTAGCCGTGTGCGGTGCCCCCTGCCACCATATTCCACCTCGGTCATATCGTTGTAGTGCTTAGGCGAAGCCCTGCGTCGGTAGAACATCAAGATCGTCACCACGCCGTCGTGCTGACGGAACTCCTCCCCGACGCTTTGCTGGATCAGAGCCTGGGGATCGTCATCGAGCTGTACGTGTGCTAAGAACTCGGAGGTGCCGGAGTAACGGTGCTTGGATCGGTCGGATCGTGAAGATGTACGACTACTTCCTCTACGTTGTGTCAACGCTTCCGTAGTCGGTCTGCATGGGTACGTAGACAACACTCTCCCCTCTCGTTGCTGTGCATCACCATGATCTTGCGTGTGCGTAGGAATTTTTTTGAAATTACTACGAAACCCAACAGTGGCATCTGAGCCTAGGTTTTATATGTTGATGTTATATGCACGAGTAGAACACAAGTGAGTTGTGGGCGATATAAGTCATACTACCTACCAGCATGTCATACTTTGGTTCGGCGGCATTGTTGGACGAGACGACCCGGACCAACATTACGCGTACGCTTACGCGAGACCGGTTTCCCCGACGTGCTTTGCACATAGGTGGCTTGCGGGCGACTGTCTCTCCAACTTTAGTTGAACCAAGTATGGCTATGCCCGGTCCTTGTGAAGGTTAAAACGGAGTCTATTTGACAAACTATCATTGTGGTTTTGATGCGTAGGTGAGATTGGTTCTTGCTTAAGCCCGTAGCAGCCACGTAAAACTTGCAACAACAAAGTAGAGGACGTCTAACTTGTTTTTGCAGGGCATGTTGTGATGTGATATGGTCAAGGCATGATGCTGAATTTTATTGTATGAGATGATCATGTTTTGTAACCGAGTTATCGGCAACCGGCAGGAGCCATATGGTTGTCGCTTTATTGTATGCAATGCAATCGCGATGTAATGCTTTACTTTATCACTAAACGGTAGTGATAGTCGTGGAAGCACAAGCTTGGCGAGACGACAATGATGCTACGATGGAGATCAAGGTGTCACGCTGATGACGATGGTGATCACGATGGTGCTTCGGAGATGGAGATCACAAGCACAAGATGATGATGGCCATATCATATCACTTATATTGATTGCATGTGATGTTTATCTTTTTATGCATCTTATCTTGCTTTGATTGACGGTAGCATTATAAGATGATCTCTCACTAAATTATCAAGAAGTGTTCTCCCTGAGTATGCACCGTTGCCAAAGTTCGTCGTGCCCAGACACCACGTGATGATCGGGTGTGATAAGCTCTACGTCCATCTACAACGGGTGCAAGCCAGTTTTGCACACGCAGAATACTCAGGTTAAACTTGACGAGCCTAGCATATGCAGATATGGCCTCGGAACACGGAGACCGAAAGGTCGAGCGTGAATCATATAGTAGATATGATCAACATAAATGATGTTCACCATTGAAAACTACTCCATCTCACGTGATGATCCGTTATGGTTTGGTTGATTTGGATCACGTGATCACTTAGAGGATTAGAGGGATGTCAATCTAAGTGGGAGTTCTTAAGTAATTTGATTAATTGAACTTAAAATTATCATGAACTTAGTACCTGATAGTTTCTTGCTTGTTTATGTTGATCGTAGATAGATGGCTCGTGCTGTTGTTCCGTTAAATTTTAATGCGTTCCTTGAGAAAGCAAAGTTGAAAGATGATGGTAGAAATTACACGGACTGGGTCCGTAACTTGAGGATTATCCTCATTGCTGCTCAGAAGAATTACGTCCTGGAAGCACCGCTGGGTGCCAGGCCTGCTGCTGGAGCAACACCAGATGTTATGAACGTCTGGCAGAGCAAAGCTGATGACTACTCGATAGTTCAGTGTGCCATGCTTTACGGCTTAGAATCGGGACTTCAACGACATTTTGAACGTCATGGGGCATATGAGATGTTCCAGGAGTTGAAGTTAATATTTCAAGCAAATGCCCGGATTGAGAGATATGAAGTCTCCAATAAGTTCTATAGCTGCAAGATGGAGGAGAACAGTTCTGTCAGTGAGCATATACTCAAAATGTCTGGGTATAATAATCACTTGATTCAGATGGGAGTTTATCTTCCAGATGATTGCGTCATTGACAGAATTCTCCAATCACTGCCACCAAGCTACAAGAGCTTCGTGATGAACTATAATATGCAAGGGATGAATAAGACTATTCCCGAGCTCTTCGCGATGCTGAAAGGTGCGGAGGTAGAAATCAAGAAGGAGCATCAAGTGTTGATGGTCAACAAGACCACTAGTTTCAAGAAAAAGGGCAAAGGGAAGAAGAAAGGGAACTTCAAAAAGAACGGCAAGCAAGTTGCTACTCAAGAGAAGAAACCCAAACCTGGACCTAAGCCTGAAACTGAGTGCTTCTATTGCAAGCAGACTGGTCACTGGAAGCGGAACTGCCCCAAGTATTTGGCGGATAAGAAGGATGGCAAGGTGAACAAAGGTATATGTGATATACATGTTATTGATGTGTACCTTACTAGAGCTCGCAGTAGCACCTGGGTATTTGATACTGGTTCTGTTGCTAATATTTGCAACTCGAAACAGGGACTACGGATTAAGAGAACATTGGCGAAGGACGAGGTGACGATGCGCGTGGGAAACGGTTCCAAAGTCGATGTGATCGCGGTCGGCACGCTACCTCTACATCTACCTTCGGGATTAATATTAGACCTAAATAATTGTTATTTGGTGCCAGTGTTGAGCATGAACATTATATCTGGATCTTGTTTGATGCGAGACGGTTATTCATTTAAGTCAGAGAATAATGGTTGTTCCATTTATATGAGTAATATCTTTTATGGTCATGCACCTTTGAGGAGTGGTCTATTTTTGATGAATCTCGATAGTAGTAACACACATATTCATAATGTTGAAACCAAAAGATGCAGAGTTGATAATGACAGTGCAACTTATTTATGGCACTGCCGTTTAGGTCATATCGGTATAAAGCGCATGAAGAAACTCCATACTGATGAACTTTTGGAACCACTTGATTATGAATCACTTGGTACTTGCGAACCGTGCCTCTTGGGCAAGATGACTAAAACACCGTTCTCCGGTACTATGGAGAGAGCAACAGATTTGTTGGAGATCATACATACAGATGTATGTGGTCCGATGAATATTGAGGCTCGTGGCGGATATCATTATTTTCTCACCTTCACAGATGACTTAAGCAGATATGGGTATATCTACTTAATGAAACATAAGTCTGAAACATTTGAAGTTCAAAGAATTTCAGAGTGAAGTTGAAAATCATCGTAACAAGAAAATAAAGTTTCTACGATCTGATCGTGGAGGAGAATATTCGAGTTACGAGTTTGGTGTACATTTGAAAAATTGTGGAATAGTTTTGCAACTCACGCCACCCGGAACACCACAACGCAATGGTGTTTCCGAACGTCGTAATCGTACTTTACTAGATATGGTGCGATCTATGATGTCTCTTACTGATTTACCGCTATCGTTTTGGGGTTATGCTTTAGAGACGGCCGCATTCATGTTAAATAGGGCACCATCAAAATCCGTTGAGACGACGCCTTATGAACTGTGGTTTGGCAAGAAACCAAAGTTGTCGTTTCTTAAAGTTTGGGGCTGCGATGCTTATGTGAAAAAGCTTCAACCTGATAAACTCGAACCCAAATCGGAGAAATGTGTCTTCATAGGATACCCAAAGGAGACTGTTGGGTACACCTTCTATCACAGATCCGAAGGCAAGACATTCATTGCTAAGAATGGATCCTTTCTAGAGAAGGAGTTTCTCTCGAAAGAAGTGAGTGGGAGGAAAGTAGAACTTGATGAGGTAACTGTACCTGCTCCCTTATTGGAAAGTAGTACATCACAGAAAACTGTTTCTGTGACACCTATACCAATTAGTGAGGAAGCTAATGATGATGATCATGAAACTTCAAAACAAGATACTACTGAACCTCGTAGATCAACCAGAGTGAGATCCGCACCAGAGTGGTACGGTAATCCTGTTCTAGAAATCATGCTGCTAGATCATGATGAACCTACGAACTATGAAGAAGCGATGGTGAGCCCAGATTCCGCAAAGTGGCTTGAAGCCATGAAATCCGAGATGGGATCCATGTATGAGAACAAAGTATGGACTTTGGTTGACTTGCCCGATGATCGGCAAGCAATTGAGAATAAATGGATCTTCAAGAAGAAGACTGACGCTGACGGTAATATTACTGTCTACAAAGCTCGACTTGTCGCAAAAGGTTTTCGGCAAGTTCAAGGGGTTGACTACGATGAGACCTTCTCACCTGTAGCGATGCTTAAGTCTGTCCGAATCATGTTAGCAATTGCCGCATTTTATGATTATGAAATTTGGCAGATGGATGTCAAAACTGCATTCCTGAATGGATTTCCGGAAGAAGAGTTGTATATGATGCAACCAGAAGGTTTTCTCAATCCAAAGGGAGCTAACAAAGTGTGCAAACTCCAGCAATCCATTTATGGACTGGTGCAAGCCTCTCGGAGTTGGAATAAACACTTTGATAGTATGATCAAAGCATTTGGTTTTATACAGACTTTCGGTGAAGCCTGTATTTACAAGAAAGTGAGTGGGAGCTCTGTAGAATTTCTGGTATTATATGTGGATGACATATTACTGATTGGAAATGATATAGAATTTCTGGATAGCATAAAGGGATACTTGAATAAGAGTTTTTCAATGAAAGACCTCGGTGAAGCTGCTTACATATTAGGCATAAAGATCTATAGAGATAGATCAAGACGCTTAATTGGACTTTCACAAAGCACATACCTTGACAAGATTTTAAAGAAGTTCAAAATGGATCAAGCAAAGAAAGGGTTCTTGCCTGTGTTACAAGGTGTGAAGTTGAGTCAGACTCAATGCCCGACCACTGCAGAAGATAGAGAGAAAATGAAAGATGTTCCCTATGCTTCAGCCATAGGCTCTATCATGTATGCAATGTTGTGTACCAGACCTGATGTGTGCCTTGCTATAAGTTTAGCAGGGAGGTACCAAAGTAATCCAGGAGTGGATCACTGGACAGCGGTCAAGAACATCCTGAAATACCTGAAAAGGACTAAGGATATGTTTCTCGTATATGGAGGTGACAAAGAGCTCACCGTAAAAGGTTACGTTGATGCAAGCTTTGACACCGATCCGGACGATTCTAAATCGCAAACTGGATACGTGTTTACATTAAACGGTAGAGCTGTCAGTTGGTGCAGATCTAAACAAAGCATCGTAGCAGGATCTACATGTGAAGCGGAATACATAGCTGCTCCGGAAGCAGCGAACGAAGGAGTCTGGATGAAGGAGTTCATATCCGATCTGGGTGTCATACCTAGTGCATCGGGTCCAATGAAAATCTTTTGTGACAATACTGGTGCAATTGCCTTGGCAAAGGAATCCAGATTTCACAAGAGGACCAAGCACATCAAGAGACGCTTCAATTCCATCCGGGATCTAGTCCAGGTGGGAGACATAGAGATTTGCAAGATACATACGGATCTGAATGTTGCAGACCCGTTGACTAAGCCTCTTCCATGAGCAAAACATGATCAACACCAAGGCTCCATGGGTGTTAGAATCATTACATTATAATCTAGATTATTGACTCTAGTGCAAGTGGGAGACTGAAGGAAATATGCCCTAGAGGCAATAATAAAGTTATTATTTATTTCCTTATATCATGATAAATGTTTATTATTCATGCTAGAATTGTATTAACCGGAAACATAATACATGTGTGAATACATAGACAAACTTAGTGTCACTAGTATGCCTTTACTTGACTAGCTCGTTAATCAAAGATGGTTATGTTTCCTAACCATGAACAAAGTGTTGTTATTTGATTAACGAGGTCACATCATTAGTTGAATGATCTGATTGACATGACCCATTCCATTAGCTTAGCACCCGATCGTTTAGTATGTTGCTATTACTTTCTTCATGACTTATACATGTTCCTATGACTATGAGATTATGCAACTCCCGTTTGCCGGAGGAACACTTTGTGTGCTACCAAACGTCACAACCTAACTGGGTGATTATAAAGGAGCTCTACAGGTGTCTCCAATGGTAGATGTTGGGTTGGCGTATTTCGAGAATAGGATTTGTCACTCCGATTGTCGGAGAGGTATCTCTGGGCCCTCTCGGTAATGCACATCACATAAGCCTTGCAAGCATTGCAACTAATGAGTTAGTTGCGGGATGATGTATTACGGAACGAGTAAAGAGAGTTGCCGGTAACGAGATTGAACTAGGTATTGGATACCGACGATCGAATCTCGGGCAAGTAACATACCGATGACAAAGGGAACAACGTATGTTGTTATGCGGTCTGACCGATAAAGTTCTTCGTTGAATATGTAGGAGCCAATATGGGCATCCAAGTCCTGCTATTGGTTATTGACTGGAGATGTGTCTCAGTCATGTCTACATTATTCTCGAACCGTAGGGTCCACACGCTTAACGTTACGATGACAGTTATTATGAGTTTATGCATTTTGATGTACCGAAGTTTGTTCGGAGTCCCGGATGTGATCACGGACATGACGAGGAGTCTCGAAATGGTCGAGACATAAAGATTGATATATTGGAAGCCTATATTTGGACATCGGAAGTGTTGCGGGTGAAATCGGGATTTTACCGGAGTACCGGGAGGTTACCGGAATCCCCCGGGAGCCATATGGGCCTTCATGGGCTTTAGTGGAAAGGAGAAAGGGGCAGCCCAAGATGGCCGCGCGCCTCCCCCCTCCCCTAGTCCTAGTAGGACTAGGAGAGGTGGCCGGCCCCCTCTCTCTCTTTCCCCCTCGGGGAATCCTAGTCCAACTAGGATTGGGGGGGGAGTCCTACTCCCGGTAGGAGTAGGACTCCTCCTGCGCCCTCCTCCTGGCCGGCGGACCCCTCCCCCTTGGCTCCTTTATATACGGAGGCAGGGGGCACCTCTAGACACAAGTTGATCCACGTGATCGTTCCTTAGCCGTGTGCGGTGCCCCCTGCCACCATATTCCACCTCGGTCATATCGTTGTAGTGCTTAGGCGAAGCCCTGCGTCGGTAGAACATCAAGATCGTCACCACGCCGTCGTGCTGACGGAACTCCTCCCCGACGCTTTGCTGGATCGGAGCCCGGGGATCGTCATCGAGCTGTACGTGTGCTAAGAACTCGGAGGTGCCGGAGTAACGGTGCTTGGATCGGTCGGATCGTGAAGACGTACGACTACTTCCTCTACGTTGTGTCAACGCTTCCGCAGTCGGTCTGCGTGGGTACGTAGACAACACTCTCCCCTCTCGTTGCCGTGCATCACCATGATCTTGCGTGTGCGTAGGAAATTTTTTGAAATTACTACGAAACCCAACAGTCTTATACCTCTTGACATGGGCACGAGCCTGAAATACCAACTTCAGCCCTCGAAACATCTCATATGTTTCCTGACGTTTCAAAACGTCTTTGTTGCCTCAATTCTAAACCGTTTAACTGAACTATCACGTAGTTATCAAAATGTGTATGTCAGATGTTCGCAACATCCACAGACGATGTTTGAGGTTCAGCACACTGAGCGGTGCATTAAGGACATAAGACTTCTATGAAGCAATGAGGACAATCCTCAGTTTACGGACCTAGTCCGCATAATTGCTACTATCAACTTTCAACTAAATTTTCTCTAGGAACATATCTAAAACGTAGAACTGAAGCGCGAGCTATGACATAATTTGTGAAGACCTTTTGACTATGTTCAGGATAATTAAGTTCATCTTATGAACTCCCACTCAGATAGACATCCCTCTAGTCATCTAAGTGATTACATGATCCGAGTCAACTAGGCCGTGTCCGATCATCACGTGAGACGGACTAGTCAACATTGGTGAACATCTTCATGTTGATCGTATCTTCTATACGACTCATGCTCGACCTTTCGGTCTCTTGTGTTCCGAGGCCATGTCTGTACATGCTAGGCTCATCAAGTTAACCTAAGTGTTTCGCATGTGTTCCGAGGCCATGTCTGTACATGCTAGGCTCGTCAACACCCGTTGTATTCGAACGTAAGAATCTATCACACCCGATCATCACGTGGTGCTTCGAAACAACGAACTTTCGCAACGGCGCACAGTTAGGGGGAACACCTTCTTGAAATTATTATGAGGGATCATCTTATTTACTACCGTCGTTCTAAGTAAACAAGATGCAAAAACATGATAAACATCACATGCAATCAAATAATAGTGACATGATATGGCCAATATCATATAGCTCCTTTGATCTCCATCTTGGGGCTCCATGATCATCTTGTCACCGGCATGACACCATGATCTCCATCATCATGATCTCCATCATCGTGTCTTCTTGAAGTTGTCTCGTCATCTATTACTTCTACTACTATGGCTAACGCTTTAGCAATAAAGTAAAGTAATTACATGACGTTTAAGTTGACACGCAGGTCATAAATAAATAAAGACAACTCCTATGGCTCCTGCCGGTTGTCATACTCATCGACATGCAAGTCGTGATTCCTATTACAAGAACATGATCAATCTCATACATCACATATATCATTCATCACATCCTTTTGGCCATATCACATCACATAGCATACCCTGCAAAAACAAGTTAGACGTCCTCTAATTGTTGTTTGCATGTTTTACGTGGCTGCTATGGGTTTCTAGCAAGAACGTTTCTTACCTACAGAAAAACCACAATGTGATATGCCAATTGCTATTTACCCTTCATAAGGACCCTTTTCATCGAATCCGATCCGACTAAAGTGGGAGAGACATACACCCGCTAGCCACCTTATGCAACTAGTGCATGTCAGTCGGTGGAACCAGTCTCACGTAAGAGTACGTGTAAGGTCGGTCCGGGCCGCTTCATCCCACAATGCCACCGAATCAAGATTGGACTAGTAACGGTAAGCATATTGAACAAAATCAACGCCCACAACTACTTTGTGTTCTACTCGTGCATAGAAACTACGCATAGACCTAGCTCATGATGCCACTGTTGGGGAACGTAGCAGAAATTCAAAATTTTCCTACGTGTCACCAAGATCTATCTATGGAGTCATCTAGCAACGAGGGAGGAGTGGATCTACATACCCTTGTAGATCCCGCGCGGAAGCGTTCAAGAGAACGGGGTTGATGGAGTCGTACTCGTCGTGATCCAAATCATCGATGATCCTAGCGCCGAACGGACAGCACCTCCGCGTTCAACACACGTACGGAGCAGAGACGTCTCCTCCTTCTTGATCCAGCAAGGGGGGAGGAGAGGTTGATGGAAGATGGCTCCAGCAGCAGCATGACGGCGTGGTCGTGGTGAAGCTGCAGTACTCCGGCAGGGCTTCGCTAAGCACTATGGAGGAGGAGGAGGTGTTGGAGAGGGAGAGGGAGGCACCAAAGGCCAAGGTCAGAAGTCCTCCATCTCCCCCACTATATATAGGGGGCCTAGGGGGGGCGCCGGCCCTAGGAGATCCAATCTCCTAGGGGGGCGGCGGCCAAGGGAGGAATCCCTCCTCCCCAAGGCACCTAGGAGGTGCCTTACCCTCTTAGGACTCTTCCTTAGGGTTTCCCCCACCCTTAGGCGCAAGGGCCCTAGGGGAAAGTGGCGCCCCAGCCCACTTTGGGCTGGATCCCTTCCCACTTCAGCCCATGGGGCCCTCCGGGATAGGTGGCCCCACCCGGTGGACCCCCGGGACCCTTCCGGTGGTCCCGGTACAATACCGGTGACCCCGAAACTTGTCCCGATGGCCGAAATAGCACTTCCTATATATAATTCTTTACCTCCGGACCATTCCGGAACTCCTCGTGATGTCCGGGATCTCATCCGGGACTCCGAACAACATTCGGGTTACTGCATATACATATCCCTATAACCCTAGCGTCATCGAACCTTAAGTGTGTAGACCCTACGGGTTCGGGAACCATGCAGACATGACCGAGATGACTCTCCGGTCAATAACCAACAGCGGGATCTGGATACCCATGTTGGCTCCCACATGTTCCACGATGATCTCATCGGATGAACCACGATGTCAAGGACTTAATCAATCCTGTATACAATTCCCTTTGTCTAGCGGTACGATACTTGCCCGAGATTCGATCGTCGGTATCCCGATACCTTGTTCAATCTCGTTACCGGCAAGTCTCTTTACTCGTTTCATAACACATCATCCCGTGATCAAATCCTTGATCACATTGTGCACATTATGATGATGTCCTACCGAGTGGGCCCAGAGATACCTCTCCGTTTACACGGAGTGACAAATCCCAGTCTCGATTCGTGCCAACCCAACAGACACTTTCGGAGATACCCGTAGTGCACCTTTATAGTCACCCAGTTACGTTGTGACGTTTGGCACACCCAAAGCACTCCTACGGTATCCGGGAGTTGCACAATCTCATGGTCTAAGGAAATGATACTTGACATTAGAAAAGCTTTAGCATACGAACTACATGATCTTGTGCTAGGCTTAGGATTGGCTCTTGTCCATCACATCATTCTCCTAATGATGTGATCCCGTTATCAACGACATCCAATGTCCATGGTCAGGAAACCATAACCATCTATTGATCAACGAGCTAGTCAACTAGAGGCTTACTAGGGACATGGTGTTGTCTATGTATCCACACATGTATCTGAGTTTCCTATCAATACAATTCTAGCATGGATTATAAACGATTATTATGAACAATTAAATATAATAATAACTAATTTATTATTGCCTCTAGGGCATATTTCCAACAAGATTCATCAGATTAATTGAAGCCACAAGGAAAACCCATTTACCCAAACCAAGCATGATTAAGAACTAGGAAATATAGCACTTGTATATGTTTCTCATGTATTAAGTGCAGCCAAATTTGATTTATTCCTCACATGCACAACAATACAAAATTCTACCCACGACAATTGGACATCGCATTGCAGAATTGAACCAAGTAGTTAACTAAACACCACAATAAATGAACTAAACATTAACTGAGCACCACATTGCACAATATAACATTGAACCAAGTAGTTAACTAAACACCACAACAAATGAACCAAACATTAACTGAACACCACATTGCACAATATAACATACTCCTAATAGAAGATCGGAGAGTTAACCAAACAGTTAACTACAACCAATTGTAGCAATTGTATTTGTTTCTCATGTATTTACTATAGCCAAATTCAATTTATTCCTCACATGGTATACAATAACATAATGCACCCACAATTTTGTAAAGATAATTTCGATTTATTTCTCACATGGAAGACAATACAAAATTGCAGCCTGAAGAATTGAACATCACATTTGCAGAATTGAACCAAACAGTTAACTGCAGACGACAACTAATTAAAAAAATAGTTAATAAGCGAGCACCACACTGCACGACATATAGAACATATACACTAGAGCAACAGATTGCATGGTGAAATTAGATAGCACAATTCACTAAATTTTGTGAAGGAAAGGCAGGAGCAGCACAAGCAACGGGTAAACCGAGCATGCTTAACCAGCGTAGCTAGAAAATTGGCAGCCATCGCGACCTCATCCGCGCGTGCAGCCGCGATTGGCTTCTCCGTTGCCAAATGCCGCTTGAGGTCCTGGCTATACTGCGTGCACCATGGCTTAGGCCAGCACTTATTTGGTGGAGGGGTCGGTGATTTGGGTGGAAGGTGTCGCGCTCACGCCGGCGGTCGGGGCATGTGGGATGTGGAAGGAGGAGGAGGATGGGGGTCGGGTGTGGATTACCTGCCTGGATAGAGGAGGCCGAGCAGCGTGAAGGAGGGTCGCCGGTGAGGAGGCGGTGCTGCAAGCAAGGAGTGAAGGTTTCAACTTGGAAGGGAAGGCGGAAAGAGGGGAAATGTGGCTTTTGGTAAGGGGGACAGGGCGGGGAGGTAGATATTTCCGCAGAAGCCGAAAATCTGGAATCGCTTCAGCCAAAAAATGGCGCACAAAGTGTCATCAGACACGGTCCCTTATTCAGATCTGTGTACAATATGTGGACATCACAAACGACTCAGATAGCTTAACTCATGTGTGATGAGTTTGAACGTCAAAAGTTTTGGTTCAAGTTTCCATGGTTACAGTGGTCATCCACGTCATTGCATAATTTGGGTACACAAAGGAGACTACAACACACCCACACTTCTTAATCGAGCAAGTTCAGCAATTAAACAGAGCTAGCTAACCTAAACATTACTCTAACAAATTAAAGATCGGCGCTCTTAATTAAACAAAACATAGTGTACTACTATGGCTGGTGCTCGTCGATCTCCGCCGCCACCTCCATGTCCAGCTCGCGCCCGGCGGTCTCCTGGGGAAGGGGCTTCATCGCATCCATCGCACCATACTCGGCAAGCATCTCGCCATCCGCGTCCGCCATCTCTTTGGAAAAGGCCGCAACGAGCTGGGCATGGGCGGACGCGATCTGGCTTGGACGGGCTCCGTCATTGCAAGGTATGCGGCAGAGGAGCATGTTGGAAATATGCACTAGAGGCAATAATATATTGGTTATTATTATATTTCCTTGTTCATGATAATTTTCTATTGTTCATGCTATAATTGTATTAACTGGAAACCCTAATACATGTGTGAATACATAGATCACAACATGTCCCTAGTAAGCCTCTAGTTGACTAGCTCGTTGATCAATAGATGGTTGTGATTTCCTAACCGTGGACATTGGATGTCGTTGATAATGGGATCACATCATTAGGAGAATGATGTGATGGACAAGACCCAATCCTAAGCATATCACAAGATCGTGTAGTTCGTTTGCTAGAGCTTTTCTAATGTCTAGTATCATTTCCTTAGACCATGAGATTTTGCAACTCTCGGATACCGTAGGAATGCTTTGGGTGTACTAAACGTCACAACATAACTGGGTGGCTATAAAGGTGCACTACAGGTATCTTCGAAAGTGTATGTTGGGCTGGCACGAATCGAGACTGGGATTTGTCACTCCGTATGATGGAGAGGTATCTCTGGGCCCACTCGGTAATGCATCATCATAATGAGCTCAATGTGACTAAGGAGTTGGTCACGAGATCATGGTTTACGGAACGAGTAAAGAGAATTGCCGGTAACGAGATTGAACGAGGTATGGGGATACCGACGATCGAATCTCGGGCAAGTAACATACCGATAGATAAAGGGAATTGGATATGGGATTGATTGAATCCTCGACATGGTGGTTCATCCGAGGTGATCATCATGGAACGTGTTGGAGCCAATATGGGTATCCATATCCCGCTATTGGTTATTGGCCGGAGAGGTGTCTCGGTCATGTCTGCATGGTTCCCGAACTCGTAGGGTCTACACACTTAAGGTACAGTGACGCTAGAGTTGTAACGGGAATAGTATGTGGTTACCGAAGGTAGTTCGGAGTCCCGGATGAGATCCTGGACGTCACGAGGAGCTCCGAAATGGTCCGGAGGTGAAGAGAAATATATTGGACGAAGGGTATTGGAGTCCGGAAGTGTTCTGAGGGTACCAGGCTATGGCCAGGATGACCGAAAGGTGTTTCGGGAGCCCCGACAAGTGTTGCAGGGCCTCATGGGCCAATGTGAGGGGGCAAACCAGCCCGCTAAGGGGTTGTGCGCCACCCTTTTCCCACGTTACCTGGGGAGGTGGGGCGCCTCCACCTGGCTTGGGAGGCAAGCCTCCACCTGCTTGGCTTGGGGGGCAAGTATCCCTAGGGTTTTCCTAGGGAGATCCAATCTGCCCTGGCCGCCGCCCCTTAGGGGAAACCCTAGGGAGCCTCTCCCTCTCCCCTTCCCCCTATATATAGTGAGGGAGTGGGAGGGCAGCCATGACCCTTCCCCTGGTGCAGCCCCTCTCCCTCCTCCAACACCTTCTCCTCCTCCTCCATAGTGCTTGGCGAAGCCTTGCCGGAGAACCACGAGCTCCTCCATCACCACGCTGTCGTGCTGCTGGAGTTCTCCCTCAACTTCTCCGCTCCCCTTTCTGGATCAAGAAGGAGGAGACGTCCCCGGGCTGTACGTGTGTTGAACGCGGAGGCGCCGTTCGTTCAGCGCTTGGACCGGATCTTTCGCGAGTTGAATCGCCGCGAGTACGACTCCATCAACCGCGTTCTTGTAACGCTTCTGCTTAGCAATCTTCAAGGGTACGAAGATGCACTCCCTCTCTCTCGTTGCTAGCATCTCCTTGATTGATCTTGGTGACACGTACGATTTTTTTGAATTATTGCTACGTTCCCCAACAGTGCTATCAGAGCTAGGTCTATGCATAGATTCTTTGCACGAGTAGAACACAAAGTAGTTGTGGGCGATGATTTGCTTGATTTGCTTACCGTAACTAGTCTTATCTTGATTCGGCGGCATTGTGGGATGAAGCGGCCCAGACCGACCTTACACGTACGCTTACGTGAGACTGGTTCCACCGACAGACATGCACTTGATGCATAAGGTGGCTAGCAGGTGTCTGTCTCTCCCACTTTAGTCGGATCGGATTCGATGAAGAGGGTCCTTATGAAGGGTAAATGGCAATTGGCATATCACCGTTGTGGCTTTTGCGTAGGTAAGAAACGTTCTTGCTAGAAACCCATAGCAGCCACGTAAAACATGCAACAACAATTAGAGGACGTCTAGCTTGTTTTTGCAGGGTATGCTATGTGATGTGATATGGCCAAAAGGATGTGATGAATTATATATATATATGATGTATGAGATTGATCATGTTCTTGTAATAGGATTCATGACTTGCATGTCGATGAGTATGACAACCGGCAGGAGCCATAGGAGTTGTCTTAATTTATTGTATGACCTGCGTCTCAATGAAAAACACCATGTAATTACTTTACTTTATTGCTAACTATTAGCCATAGTAGTAGAAGTAATAGTTCGCGAGACAACTTCATGAAGACACGATGATGGAGATCATGATGATGGAAATCATGGTGTCATGCCGGTAACGAAGGTGATCATGCCACGCCTCGAAGATGGAGATCAAAAGGCGCAAGATGATATTGGCCATATCATGTCACTTTATGATCTGCATGTGATGTTTATCATGTTTGCATCTTATTTGGTTAGAACGACGGTAGCATAAATAAGATGATCCCTCACAAAATTTCAAGGAAGTGTTTCTCCTAACTGTGCACCATTGCAAAGGACCATTGTTTCGAAGCACCACGTGATGATCGGGTGTGATAGATTCTAACGTTCCCATACAACGGGTGTAAGCCAGATTTACACATGTGAAACACTTAGGTTGACTTGACGAGCCTGACATGTACAGACATGGGCTTGGAACACAAGAGACCGAAAGGTCGAACATGAGTCGTATAGTAGATGCGATCAACATGCACTACAAAACAAATGCACTCCCGTGATGATACGTGTTTGTCACAGTAGGTCACGTTTTCTGTCATGCATGTACATCCATGAAAAATTTATGACAAAATCAAGATAGTCATACATGTGATGTCGTAGAAGTGTTCCATGACATTACCAACATTATCATCACGGAAGTGTCCACTTCCATGAGGATAAATCGTGCGTCATAGAAGTGCTTTCGTCAAGGGTGACCGACACATGGCATGCACCGTAACGGAATGCCGTTAAGCTATCGGGTCCGGTTTTGGATCCGATAACCCGTTAACAGCCCGGACCAATGGGGATTTTCCACGTGTAAAATCATCATTGGCCGAAGGAAACACAGGTTGCCTCACCGTTGGGACATATGTCATCCACTCATTGGACAGGAGGCGCCTATGATAGGTCGACACGTGGCACGACCTAATAGTGGCCCATTCCGGTGAAAAAGGCCGGCCCAGTAAAAAATAGCAGGCCGGCCCATATAAGGCATACTTGTGTCAGGTCCATTTAAGCCCACGACCCATACGAGATGTGCCAATTCGGCCCGTTAAAGATTTGACACCATTGCATCCCATCGTAAGTTCGAGCCCGTTAACAGCCCGCTATATATTTGGGCTCAATATCGGCCCGATGAGATTTTGGCATGTTAACGGCCCATTCAGTGGATGGGCCAATTTTCACGATGTACATCTTTCGGCATTTTAGCAACCCATTTAAATATTGGGATAATTTCCTGCCCGGTGTGTCTTTTAGCCTGTTGACGGCCCATAAATCAGTTGGGCCATTTGTAGTCGGACCTGAGTTTCGGCCTTTTAGCGACCCATTTAAGTGTTGGGCCAATTTCCGGCCCGGTGTGTCTTTCAGCCTGGTGACGGCCCATATATCTGTTGGGCCATTTGTAGTCGGACCTGAGTTTTGGCCTTTTAGCGACCCATTTCAGTGTTGGGCCAATTCTCGGCCCTGTGTGCCTTTCAGCCCGTTAACGGACCATAAATGAGTTGGGCCATTTGTAGTCGGACCTGAGTTTTGGCCTTTTAATGGCCCATGCCCTTCATGGTCCAATACCAGCCCGGTTTCTCTTTCGGCATGCTAAAGGCCCACAACACAGTTGGGCCATTTACAATACGACCTGACTTTCAGCCTCTTAGCGGCCCATGCTCTTCATGGTCCAGTACAAGCCCGCTATCTCTTTCGGCCTACTAAAGGCCCACAGTATAGTTGGGCCATATGTAGCCCGAACTTAGTAACGGCCTGTTAACGGCCCGTGAAATCAATTGGGCCCACCTGTTGCCGCTTCGATGTCAGCCTGTTAACAACCAGGGAGTTAAGAGGGCCGACCATTAACTTTCGGCCTAGTAACGGCCCATTAACTTAATGGGCCCACTAAAGTTCGTACATGTCTTTAGGCCAAATTAGATAATTTGAGCCCATTACGACGAGAAATTATGCACAGGACCAAAAGCGATCAAGGAAAGGTACGGCATACAGGGAAAACGTTACTCATCCAGCATATATTACAGGAAATTACATCCACTAGACAATCAAAGATTGATGCCAGTGCAAATAAATGAATAGAACCTAACGATCTACAACGTCACAATCTGCAACCTCAGCATGGATGACGCCCATAAGCATGTGGGAAATTTCTTGCTGCTTTGCTACACTGTCTCTGAAAACATTGATCAGTTGTTGTGTCGCACGACTCTGCACCTATGATTCCTCCACCATTTCCATCATTCCTTCAGCCATTAATTGGTTCACAAACATACATTTTTTTGTTGCATTCAAGACAGAGGATACTGAACAGATTCAGATGGCAAGTTTGCCAGGCTTGTATTATTGATAGTGGAGAGTGTCTCGACCACTTCATCATAACATAAATTAGGAGGGGAACCAAACAGATTAATCATGAGTTATTGGCATATTGCCTGGCCTAATTTATTGGAAAGGAACAATGGGGTTGCCTTGCTGTTTTCAGAGTTTGTCTTCTTATCTTCAGCAGCCTGCACCAAATTAAGACACTAGCATTGCTATCATTGGCCAAGTCAGATAATAGGAAAGCAACATTGGCACAACAAACGTTTGGGCAACTAGCCAACACCAAATTAACACAATATGGCACAGCTATCCTCAGCCAGGTAAGGTAATACGAAAGCAACATTGACACAATGAATGAATGGGAACCAGACCAGCACTACAATTTAGTAATGTGCATGATATGAGATAGTACACTCATGCAGCTCAGTATGAAAAACTACCAGGCAGTTTTCTTTACAAAAATCAACATTGGCGCCTTTAACATTTTGCTACAACTAATTTTAGATCAAAAAAGGTTGGATTCACACCGATTAACAAAATACATGCTAATGTAAAAATATAGTGATATACAACAGGTACTTACATCAGCATTGGAGCATAGAGAATTCCCGCAAGATATTTTCCTCAAATACAATCCCAATGAAGGAAATATTCTATCATTTAACCTTATTTTCGAAAAGAGAGATGGGTAAGAAACATGTAGAAAATATGATCAGAATGCTATAAAATTTCATGATGCGAGAATACGCACACGCTTCTTAGAATGGAGTTTACATTCTTTTGGTGGACTGGAGTGGACTAGTTCTTTAGCCACTGGAATCTGCTTATTATCAGTGGGAGTTGGGTTTCTCTGTGCTGGAGCAGTATCTATGCAAAATGGAGTTGGTTTATTATCTCATGGCATTTGGGTCTTTTGCAAAGACCTGGTTTGTAATCCTTCAGATTCTAACATAGCCGTCTTCCCCTTGCATGCCTTAAATAGAAGAATGGTGCTTCAATTATAAAACATGCTATGTTAGAGATGGAATAGGTACTGAAGAATAGAAAGGCATGACATATTGACATGTATTCCCTCCACCCGGAAATAAATGGATGGGTCTAGGCGTATTTCAGTTCTAGATACATCCAGTTTTATCCATTTCTGCGACATGTAATCCGGACGGAGGGAGTATGATGTAAGAGCTAGGGATACGACAGGAGAACACAGTAAAAAAACACTAAAACCCCACTACATAACCAAAGTAATCAAACCCACTGATATGAGATAGTACACTCATGCAACTCAGGATGCAAAACTACCAGGCAGTTTTCCTTACAAAAATCAACATTGTGGCCTTTAATCATACATTTTGCTACAACTAAATTTAGATCAGATAAAGGTTGGATTCACGCCGATTAACAAAATACATGCTGATGTAAAAATATAGTGATATACAACAGGTACTTACATCTGCATTGGAGTACAGAGAATTCCTGCAAGAATCTTTCCTCACAGACAATACCAGTGCAGAAATTGTTCTATCTGTTAAGCTTATTTTCTAAAAGAGAGATGGGTAAGAAATATGTAGAAAATATGATCAGCATGCTATAAAATTTCATGATGCAAGGATATGCACACGCTTCTTAGAATGGAGTTGACATTTTTTTGCTGGACTGGAGCGGACTAGTTCTTTGGCCACTTGAATCTGCTTATTATCAGTAGGAGTTGGGTTTCTCTATGCTGGAGCAGTAACTATAAAAACCGGAGTTGGTTTATTATCTCCTGGCGTTTGGATCTTTTGCAAAGACCTGGTTTGTAACCCTTCAGATTCTAACATAGTCGTCTTCCCCTTGCATGCCTTGTATAGAAGAATGGTGCTTCAATTATAAAACATGCTACAACAGAGAGATGGAATAGGTACTGAAGAATAGAAAGGCATGACATATTGACATGTATTCCCTCCATCTGGAAAAAATGGATGGGTCTAGGCGTATTTCAGTTCTAGATACATCCTTTTTTATCCATTTCGGCAACATGTAATCCGGACGGAGGGAGTATGGTGTAAGAGCTAGGGATACGACAGGACAACACAGTAAAAAACACTAGTTGAATGTAAAACTGTATGCTAGCGGAATACGTATAGAAAAAACTAAGGCAACATACACATGTATGATTGGGAAACTAAGATGGCATTGCAACCGAGCACTAGAACAACACTTTAATGTAAAAAAACATGGTATGGTAGACAGATGAAGTACATACTGATGAATAACAATGCATAAGATATTCAGAAGCATGATGTCCAAATTAAGCAGATGGCATTGCGATAGACTAGAATGACAGTACTTGAACTTGAAAACACGTTATCATGAATGGGATAGGTACTGAAAAACGGGAAGGCATGACATATTTACATGCATGATCAGCATGCTAAGCACATGTCATTGCAACAGAGTAGATACACTCCATGACATTATATGCATGTTGTACCCATATCACGGGCCAAGTTAGAGGAAGGACCTTGTGGGGTGAAGAGGATTCAACATATTTCTGCAAGTCTTCTGAAGAACTGCCTTTACATGTTCCATCATATTGGGTATCATTGACATCAAGTTTATTGGCCTTTACATTGCTCCGTGAGGTTCTTGTGGATATATCAGTGTGTGCAATTATATCTGACATGCATGGGAGACAACTAGTAGTTAGATTTATGTAATGAGTGCCTGTAGGAGACGACATAAATAGTAGGACTGGGGTTAACTAGCAGCAACAGGTCTCAAAAACTAAAGGGAGAACACAGATGAAAGCTACAGAATATGTATCATTTGTACTCGAGATTAACTAGATGGCACACAAAAGTATTAAAGAAGAACATAGGTAATACTAGAAGTGGTATAATACTATAATCACTAGCCCTTGGGATAGCATTGGCTGATGGATGATAACTATGGAACAACGTTACCTAAAGAACAAGTATCTTAGCTGAACTATGGAACATCGTTAACTCCTGAACAAGACCCATAAGAGATCAGCATGAATATACAGTGAAATGTGATAATCTATTTTCCATGCTTATATGAATAACAAAGCCATAAATGTTGCACACAAGTAAGATGAGGGTACAACCTATTTGGCCGCCATCCATAGAGTGAGCATCATATGCTGACTTGTCGATGGCCCTGCAGTTGTTGTGGCTGTCCATGTCGGGCACGCGCATTCGATACAGGGAACTGTTGAGTGGGGACTATAGCTCCCTTCTGGTGTATGCTTCCCTTGTTGGAGCAGCTGCGGTGAGTCGGAAGACGGTGTGGCTGAAGATGCAGATAACACATAATGTTCAGAATGACACATCTCTTTGATCTGAAGAAATACACTAAGAGATCAACAACATGGTACGAGAGTGGTCACGCGTTTGTTGACTGGGACTAAATTGGGGTCACACGATTTTATTTTATTTTGGTACTGTACGATCTATGCCGGATGGTATGATAGCCATCTTGTGCCTCCCGGCTGACACTGTTAGGAATCTTCCCCAAAGAGCCAGCGACCAATGGCAGAGCAGCTTGCCTCCGTCGTCCGTGGCCCTAGCCAAAACCTCACTCCCCGCCCCACCGCACTGCCGTGGTTGCGCCGCCCCCGGGCCAATCCACAAAGACTCACCGTCATCCAGATCCGGTGGTGGCAGTACCTTGAACCCACGTAGCTCTAAGATAGCCATCTAAGCGCTGCTTCTGCGGCGAACTTGCGGCCCCGCACCCTTATGTTAGACACCAGCCAACCTGCAGCCGAGGAGCTACGCCGCCTCGAGGGGTGCTGCTTCCCATTGGGAATCGATTGTCCCAGAATGAAAATTCAGACAACTGACGTCTAAATAAAGTGATTTGAGATGAGGGTGCGACCTATCTAGCGGCATGGTGAAGTAGGCAGGTCCAGCTGCTGAGTTGGTGAGGCCGGCGCGGTTGCGGTGGCCACCGGCGGCAGGGAAACAGCGATGTCGCGATGGTCGACGTCTATGGGGAAGCAGCGCCGGGACTCTGGACGGATCCGAAGTTGGAGCTGCATCGGCGCCGTGAACAACGGTGGGGGTGAATCGGCTCCAGTATGGTTCACGCGGCCGTCGTCGAGGCAGCTCCAGCAGCACGGAGTAAGAGGCACATGGCCTAGTGCACGACGGCAAATGGACAACGTCTCCGGCATTAGGGAGGAGGGCGGCTGTGAAATTGGTGCGGTGGGGGCGCCATGGAGGAGGGGCTGAGGTTTTGCGGCTAGGGAGAAGGGAGCTTATGGGGAGAAGGTGATTTGGTGCCCACGAGGTATGAATGGAGGGGGAATTGGGAGGGGAGTGGAACAATGTTTTACGGACGCATTTGTCTGAAATGTGAGGGGGAGTTATAGTTCTACCCCTGCCTTTAGGCTTCTCGGCTTGGGTCTGTGTACTAAGGGTCAGGGATAGTAGAGTAACTTTGCTTCTCCCCAAATAGTGGGCGGGAGCGATTTCGGGCGAGGAGGGCGTGTTTTGAAATATAGTGGGCGCGAGCAATTTCGGGCGAGGAGAGCGTGTTTTGAAATAGTGGGTGCGAGCTATTTCGGGTGAGGAGAGCGTGTTTTGCCGAACATGGTTTATGAATTATTCGACACATGTCATTTCGGCTGAGGAGAAGGCGCACTTGGATGAAATTACGAACCTACCCTCGACGCACAACGGGCCAATTAATGCATCTCCCACATAGGACGATAATTTCGCGTCTCCCATTTATTTCCTCGGGCGAATTCCACCGAGCAGAGGATGTTTAACGGTTCGTTCAAAATTTGGGAGAAGAGCATCCACGTCTACCTTACCAAGTCGATTCGAATCAAATTAAAAAATATTAGCTTGCCACTTCTTTTTTAGATGGAGAGATGATGCTCGGGAGTAATGTGTTTTTACATGCTCGTTGCTAGCGATTTACTATATGACAAATAGTTGACCCACTCAAAAACGGGAATCAAACCCAAAATGAAATATCTCGATTCAATGAAATAGCTCGTTCACCAGGTCAAAATAGTGAACCAAATCCAAAATTGAACACCTCAATCGAATAGCATGTTGTACAGTATTATAGTACTCCATGAACATGTTGAAAGTCAAATTAATGAACTTGTTTGATATACGCATATATCCATTCATGTGTAGATTGCAGACAACATGCTCTCCAATTTAAATATTTGAATGCAAGTTTATATCGAAACATGGTTTATATCAGTCTTTGATGCATAAAATGTGACCTCCCCCTCTCCCAGACTCCTGCTCTCTCTCTCTCTCACCGACAATCTTCAATTCTGTCGCACGCATCCACACATAAACCTTGTTGGTCCTCTCTCTTTCTCTCCATCTCTCTCTCCCTCTCTCTCTCTCTCTTTGTGTGTGTGTGCGTGGGGGGGGGGGGTCTTTCTAGTTCGGATGCATTTATACTCCATCTATAGGTCTCTCTCGCACACTATGTATGATTCTCTAGTCCAAGCTAGATATCTTGGGTGGAATCATCGTACACACACAAATTCCTTGGCTCGTTGCTCGTAACTCTCTCACGCACCACTCTGTCATCTTGGAGCTCTTCCCCTCTCTCTCAAACTCTCCTACCTGGGTCGCACATACACATGCATATCTCAATCGCACTCGATAGGCCCATCTAAAACTCTATCTCTCTCCCTCGTTCTCTCTCCATCTCACATGCACACACGCACAATCTCATGCCTAGATAACCAAGTATGATGGTCTCTCACTCAATTGTAAGCACATGCAGTCCCCCCTATATGTATATGACTAGCCAATCTTAGTCTCCATCACAAACATGTGCATGGTCTGTGTCGATTTCTCTCGGGGCATCTTTCTATCGCGCACGCACCTCCCTCAATCTCCCACCCATACAGTCCCCTCACAATCTCAAGGGGGTCTCTCTATCACAAACACACCCTCTCGCCCTCCCCATGCGTCCATGTTCTCCATGTGTCCCTCTCGACCTTTGTTCCTTGTTGGCCATACCTCTATTGGACAAGTGCTATAGGCGTGTCTCTCTCCGTTGCAAACTAGCACACATTGGCTATCTTCGTGTATCTCCTCGCCTCGCTTTTCTATCTCGGAGATGCATGCATGATATGTTCGCTTAAGAAACGAAAAAACACACACTCTCTCTAATTTATCGTTTGTTGTCATTTTCTCTTTCACACACATACTCTTTTTGCACACTTACTCATTGTCCTTCACACGCACTTGATCCCTCTCGACTTAGGCACTCTCCTTGGTCCATAGCATATTGATTTATTGAAAAGTCAAACATCACAAAGTTTGACCATGTACATGGAGAAAAACAATTACATCTGGAATGGAAAACATATACCATTAGATTCACCATGAGATGTAGTTTTGTATGATGTATCTTTGGCATTGAAGATATAAATAACACTTGTGTAAACCTGATCAAAGTTTCCAAAGTTTGACTTCTAAAAAATTTACATGCACTGCATTATCGAGCGGATGGAATATCTCTTTCCCCCTCTCAGCTATCTGACACACCACTCAGCCTTATCGGGGCTCCTCAATCTCTCTCAAACTTTATATCTCCCTGGTTCACACATACACATGTCCCGCTCGCGCTATACATATAGACCCATCCAACACTCTCCGCCCTTGTTCTCTCTCTATGTGACACGCACCCCCTAATAAGTACCATAATCCCTCACTCCATCATAGGCGCAAGCACTCCCCCCCTAAGTATGATTATCTCTCACTAGCCATCAGGAACACATGTATTGTCTCCTTCCATCCATACGTCTATCTCGATATCTCTCGGGGTATCTTCTATCGCGCACACACCTTGTCACTCGATCTCCCACCCATGTAGTCCCATCACGATCTCCAGGGGATCTCTGTATGACAAACATATACTCTCTCCTCCCCATGTCTGCATTTTCTCCGCACGTCTCTCTCGACCTCTCTCCCTTGTTTGTCAGACCCCTCTTGGCCACGTGCTAGGGGTCTTGCTCTCTCGGTTGCAAACAAACACACACTACCTCCTCACCTTGCTTCCGTTGTCGAAGATGCATGTGTGATATGTTTGCATAAGACACACACGTTTTTCTCGACTTTTATCGAGTGTTGTCCATGTCTCTTTCACACACGCACACACACTTTTTCACTCACTCTTTCTATTTCACTCTCTCTCTCTCTAGTTAGGGACTCTCTCACGTCCATAAGCATATGGATGTTTTGAAAAGTCAAACCTTAGAAAAGTTTGACCAGGTATATGTGGAGAAAAACATTTACATCTGGAAAGATCATTAGATTCATCACAACATGTACTTACTTCATACTATCATTTATCTTTGGTATTGTAGATATAAGTAATTTCTTTATAAACTTGGTCAAATTTTCAAAAGTTTGACTTTTAAAAAAATGTTGGAACTACATTATCGAACAGAGGGAGTAGCTCTTTCTCTCTCTCTCTCTCTCTGCTATTTCTCATGGGCCTCCCCTCTCACACGAACACTCTATACTGACGGATTATACGCTCACTGTGTCAGCGTATAGCTCCGTATATTGTTTAGTTGACCGGTCAATCAGTCCACATGCTGCCTTGTCAACTCGTGTTATGTATCTTCGTGTGCTGGCCCATGTGGCAGTGGGTGAAAATAAGTAAACTAGAGGCCCATCTGACACACTGTGAAGTAAACAAAGTTGAAACCACTCGGGGTAGCACCCCACACGCTAGTAAATTGAGGGCGCATTGAGGACACACTTCTTCCATGTGGAGGGCGCACTCGCACACAATTCACCACTACGTGGCAGCATGCACAGATGGACGCACTCACACACACCTAGCACACAACACACACCAGCACACGCGTACACCGGCGTCGCTACCGGTTGAGATGGACGGCAAGGCAGCCAACAAGCGGAGGCGGCTCGAGCCAAAACAGCGTCCGGCAAGCCTGGACTTCATCAGCAGCCTCCCCTAGGACATGCTGCTCGTCATCATCAGCCTCCTCCCCACCAAATCTACCATGCGGACCACCCTGCTCTCCCGGCGGTGGCACCCCCTCTGGCGCCGCGTCCCCCTCAACCTCACCGTTGACAGCTACCTCTATGACGGGGGATTGCAAACGCATGGCCGCAGTCTCCAAGATCCTTTCATCGCACCCTGGGCTAGCCAGACGCCTTGACATCCGCATGTTCAGTACCAACTGCACGGTCCAACCCAAGTTCGACGAGTGGTTCTTATCCCCCGCCCTAGATCAGCTCGAGGAGCTCAGCTTTGAAGCTGGACGATGTCGCTCTCTGCCATCGTCCGCGCTCTACCTTGCGCCAACACTGTGCCGCGCCAGCTTCAACTCCTGCTATCTTCCCCAGATTAATGTCGCGTCTGCCCTTCTTCTCCCTCAACTCAAGCAGCTCGACCTCTTCGACGTTGTCATCTTGAAGAAGGTTATGGAGCACCTGCTCCGCAGTTGTACTGCGCTCGAGTACCTTCGTCTTGAGCAGATCTACGGGTTCATTAGCCTCCACTCTCCTCGACGAATCTCCCATGGATTTATTTGTCTTGTTGGCCCCGCAACAAGACATCAATTGGGAAGAGATCACTCCAGCTGTTCCATGTTATGGTCATTGAGAATGTTCCTTTCCTTGAGAGATTGCTTGTATCGGATCTAGAAGGTCCAACAAAAATCAGGGTCATTGACGCGCCGAAATTGACAGCGTTTGTGCACTCATCTGACAAATTCTCCGAACTCTTTATTGGATCCGTAATCGTTCAGGTACAGCACTCATCTTCTTCTCTGTATTCTTGAAATTCACATTTTGAAATTTCTTCTTGATGTATTTACGACCGTCTTCCAGAAAATGATTCCCACAAGCTTGACCCAGTCTATGCGCACAATGAAGATCTTGGCAATAAAATCTATCGGCCCCAATCTAGATCAAGTTGTTGGATTCCTTACATGCTTTCCATGCACGGAGAAGCTACTCATCGAGGTGAAACTTCTTTCCTATTAGTAAACGGTAATCACAACGTCGCTCAAATTTTTCATAATTTTCCCAAATTACGATGACAAGTGTAGTGTTCAAAACTGCATCTACGCACTGCACCGAAAGAAATGTTTTTAGTATTTTTTTCTGACGTGATCACCTGCATCGTTTTTTTGTTGTACTACTATAGTAGCCTAGGCTAGTCATAGTGGAAAGTAACTTAGACTACTCCAGTAACTCTATGGTTACCCTAAGAGCAAGTACTACCTCCGTCCTGGTTTACTCTTCCTATTTTGTAGTATCAAAATTTTACCATAGATTTAACTGACAAAATGTTAATGGATGTCACTAAGAACTATATCATTGGATTCGTATTTGAACATAATTTCAAATGGTATAAATTTTAGTGACATGCATTGGCATTTTCTTATGTAAATCTATGGTCAAAATTTTATACTAAATAAGAGGTAGTACAAAAGTGGGCTATAACGGCCCTCCACTATGTAGGCCAAAACACGTGCCAAATTCACTTGTGATGCATTTGGCATCGATGCCCCTCCATTGCTCACCTGGTGCCCCAATCTGGATCAGCTACTTTGCTCCCATGCCAAATTAACTCACGCAATGAAGAAACGCTTGCGTGGGGGAGAGAGAGGACCGAGGCAATAAAAAAACACTTGTTTGGGAGAGTGAGAGGCTGGTGTAGTTGGTTTGATTGATTTGTTTATACATGTGGGTCTGTGTGCACAGCGGTGCCAACTCTCTCACATCGCGAGAGTGGTACCAAAATCTTTTGATTTGACATCGATGCGTATTATGTGGCATACTTTTGCGAAATATGGCATCGGCCACATAGTGGAAGGCAACAAATGCCCAAGCTCTTCACGTACTCCTAGGTAAATGAGAGGAAAGAGAAAGAGAGAGAGAGTGAAAAAATATCACTAGCCAGCCAACCCTACCGTATGAGCGAATGATATTGGTACCTCTTGATGACACGACAATCTTATACAGCCAGCTGCTCTAATATGCTCTCTTCTTTTGCAGATAAAAAAATACCCAAAAGTGAAAAATGTGCTGCACTATAACAATCTCATCGAATGCCTTGATCTCCATCTTACAGAAATTGATTTGATCGACTACCGAGGCAGCACATCTGAGATTAAATTGGTCAGGTTCTTTGTTCTGGAGGCAAGTGTGCTCAAGGTAATGAGGTTTGGCGTTCCCTGGCGCAACAATGAATGGCGTGCTGATCACCGCAAGCGTCTAAGCCTAAATGACAAAGTCTCCGCAGAAGCTGAATTTGTTTTTGAAACTTCAAGTGGCCAGAGACTCGAAAACTTATTTGCCCATTAGTGACTTGTCAGGGCGGTGGATTTTAGTTTGTACGATAATGATGCATCCACCTAAAGTAACGAAAGTTCTTACGTAAACTTCCTAGTAATTCCCTCTTTGTAGGTGCAGCATTACTCCTAACATTGGTAATATCAGTTTGAAACTTGTAATATTGCCGTGTCCTATTCATGCGTTTTCAAAATCCTGTGAATCAAACAGATCCTGAGTTGGTGATGATGTTGTGCCTGCCATCTTTGACCAATAGCTGTTGGATCTAGATATGACGCATACAAACCAAACTTTTCCAGTTTTGCAAAAAGATGCCTGCACTTGTTCCCTATTTACAAACAACTCCTTGTCTCTCACAATCAGCCTTATCTCCTCCCCACCACATCTAGAAGGCCATGGAAAAATCTGGCACGATGGCCGCTGCCGGCGCCGTCCACCCCCCAATCTTGGTGTTCCGTGCAATGCACGGGCATCTACGCACGGGAAATTATGTCGAACACGGCTAGTTGTAAGTGGGTTAGGTCTACAGCCATGATGATAGTGACTGCAGACGGTGAGGCTGACTATGGTATGCCGAACACGGCGCCTATACTCAGGTGTCATCTCCGACATAGGGTCTTGTCACTTCACTGTAAGGAGCAGCACGTAATAATTTGACCAACGGGTAGTACAGTGCTACTACATTGATAGCAGCACTACTACTAGTACTAGCACCACTGTCTGGATTTAGTAGTACTACCACGTCCATCTGGATTTAGTATTTGACTAGCAATATCTAGTAATGCATGTCACAAAAAATGTACTACTCCCTCTGTAAATAAATACATGGTGTATTGTTTTATTCCTATTGGCGAGATAACTTAATGTCGTTTTGCTACTTAATAGGATTACATGCAATGAACTAACCACTGCATGTGATGTTTGGAAGCATGCACGGGCATGGAGGGGGACACAGCTTCATTGACTTACTGCACCTGCCTTTGGGTGTATGACACGTGGGCCCAACGAGTGGCTGGCCAACCTATCATACAGCCAAAGGCAGGTGCAGTAGAGGAGTAGATGGCCAACACGCACATGAATTCAACACGGTCTGCACTTCTCATATAAAGGCTCCCGCTAGTCCAATCTACGAAATCCTACGCACCTACGCACCCAAGGGCAAGAGTGATCACTCCAATTGCAAGATCAGTTGACTAGAAGCAAGACCCATAGAGGCGATGAGCGTGAGCATCAGCCGGCTGTGCCAGATGGTCCACGACGCCGGCCTGCGGCCCGGCACCGAGGAACGTCTCTAGGTACTACTTGAGGCCGCCAGGGCGAGGGGCCGCTTGGACGACAGCTTCGTCTCCTTGTTCGATGAGGTCCTCGTCGGCTTCCTCGACAAGTTCACCGTCGTCAAGAAGCTCGCGGACGACCTTGATGTACGCCTCCAGCCCACGCGCCTAGGCTCTGCGATGCCTGCCACCCTCAACGGCCTCTATGGTGACAACCTCTTCGATGCACTGGTGGCCATGCGACTGCCCACCGTCGCGCCGGAGAATGTCCACCTTGAGGTCGCGCTCGCCGCACAGCGCCTGGCGCATCAAGACACCATCGACATAATCACCCACGTCTACGCGCAAATCGTCCACAAGGACTACTACATGCAAGAGGAGGATGATAGGATGCTGGCCTTCTTGGACCGCAGGGCAACCTTGGACGGCATTGTTCAGAAGCACGTTGAGCTTGCCACCAACGCCGCTGCTCCTCACACATCGGTTGGTGACCCGGTGCACTAGGGCATGACGATGTCGTTGATGGATCCGTATGTATCTTTATCTTTCCGTCAAATCCATGTAGTAGTATATGGTACTACTAGTAATTATCTTACCTTTTGCATCAACTTCATAAATTTCCTACGTACTCCATGCATGAACCGCGCCAGAACCAAACTTCTCGTTAATCTAGGGAAAATCGTTATTACTATCTATCGGTCGCGCCATGGAGCAGAACCAAATTTTACAAGTTACAAGTTCAAAAGGAAAAGCATGTCGTGTTCGCGTTGCACCCCCACACGGTTGGTCCGGCACGCCGCTCAAGGGGGAATGCGTGCTGTGTTGCATTTTCACTTACAAGTGAGACGGCAGTTGAGCAAACTGACTATCGACAAACCCCCACCCCGCCCACCGCGTGATGGGTGAGAAAACAGGAGGGAGAAGAGATGGCTGTAGCATGGACTCTAAGAAAATTGGTGTCGGATGGGACTCGTGTGGGTGGCGTGTGCCATACTGCTAGACATGAATGCTAGTTATGGCCCATGCCACCCCACTATATCGAGGTGCTAGTTACGTAGAACAAATTTCCTGGAGTCCGTGCTCAGCCCTCCTTTATCTCTCTTCTCAGCCAGCCAGCAGACGCGCGGAGCCCATCGTCTGTTTGCTCATATTCGGTCCCACATGTCAGTGAAGATGCAAGAGGACCCACTTAACCTGCACATCTTTCACCTCGACGTGCTGGTGATGAAAAACAAATCCAATAAAGATCTTTGGTGGCCGCTTTTGGAGTTACTCAAGAGTAGTAAGATTCTATTTCCAGTTTAACCCAAGATGCACATCACGTGGCTTCAACTACCACTGTATTTTCTTGCATGACATGACCTGGATGCTGGATGTCCCACGTGTCGGCAAAAGGAGGAAGAACTCGACCAAATCTTCGGTTGTGCTCTCGGATTGGACTAGTTGTGCTAACTTAAAATTTTATTATGTAGAATGGATGCAAGTTTTGGTATTGTGAAGAAGAGTACAACGATATATTGATAGAGCGCAATTTAGTAGATGTTCTAGCACTTTTAGCTAGCATAGAGGCTAGAGATGAGACTAGTGCACTTGTTGATAGAATAGAGGCTAGACACGTCTACTTCTTTACACTCGAAGAAGAAAGAAGCACGCAGGATCAAGCCTCCGCAGATCAACAATGAATGCATCAAGAAGGCACTAATCCAACTTACAGGAGCACTTATGGAAGTTGGATATCTTCTAAAATGTATTCTTGTGGTTCTTGTTTTTCCAGTCAAAATTTTGGTGATGTATTTCCATGTACCAAAAATCAATGATGAAAAAAAGATATGTGTTTGCAAAGAAAAATGTACGCGGCCAGGATGCGTCCACGCGTTCGGCGCACGACCACCGCATCCGAAAAATGGCCCGGACACAACCCCATTGCCCTACCCAAACAGACAGAATCCGGGCAAAATGGAGGTCCGTTTGGGGTCGTGCATTGGAGTTGGCCTTACAAGTGGGACCGCAGTTGAGGAAACCGACTATCGGCAAACCCCCTCCTCGCAAGCTGCGTGATGGCTGAGTTAGAGAAACGACGAGGTTGAAGAGACTGTTGTAGCACGGACTCCAACAAATATGGTGTCAGATGGAAGTCGTGCTGGTGGCGTGTGCCGTACTCCAGGACGTGAATGCTTGTTCTAGCCCATGCCACCCTACTACTCCTACTACTTATAGTAGTAGTATCGAGGATTCGAGGTGCTGGTTACGTACATCGAACACATTAACATATGGCCCACCTCACACTGTGGTCAAATTTCCTGGAGTCTGTGCTAGGTTAAAAAGTGTTCTTTTGTGAGGATGGGTGGCTGGTCTCAAGTTTAAAACTTATTGTATTACGTACGTAGAAGTAGAGATCGTGCAGCATGTGAAGCTAGTACAAATAGTGTACTATTGTTGATTGGCCTCATCCGATAACCTGTTGCAATGCACGTACAATTATGTATTCGGAAAATATTTGTTTGCCTCGTCGCAACACCCACTCAAAGAAGCGACTCGAAAGCCATTCATAAATTTAGTAAGTTTATCGCAGGCATATCATTTTATTACATACAACAGGTCATCAACCCACAACGACAATGAGGATACATTATGAATACTAAAGTTTTCATCACACAACAAATAACAAGCAATGAAATGAACTTCAACTCAACCAATCCTCGGTGTTGGAAATGCTTGCTTTGAACCACAAGTGATTCTCTGGGAATGGCCAGCTACTGTCAATCTCGAGACCAACGCAGGACTGATCATCCAGGCTGAAGCGACCTACTATATCACGACCAACACAATGTCCTACGTATAGATACAATTGCTTCTCATAAATGGTAGTAATGTTGTGTCAACAACAGTTGGATCGCCTTTCACCATCATTGGATAGTTTTGTCCAAGGAAGAGTGAGTTTGCTCCAAGACTATCAATACTGTACCAGTGAGAAGGTGTTGGTGCTAGCACAGTAGTATTCGTCCCGAATACCATGCAACGGGCTTTGGAATAGGTCCAGAGAGTGCGACCATGGGAGACAACACCTGCTTTCTTAGTAGTAACATCAGCAGTGGGCTGTATAAAGACAAGAAGGGGTGATCCACTAGAAGTTGTCAGGCGCCACTGAGTATATGGGCCCTCCTCGTCCTCATGCTCGTGATCATCACCATAGCCATCTCCCCCTTGGTTATAAAAATTTCAAGTATAGGTGGTGGAATGTTCATAGGACCTTGGAAACACAAGAAGAAGGTTAATTAGTAGAGAAGGGAAACTTGCTAACTCGCATGCATGTGGATGAAACAATTATAATTACGGTGGAAGACAAACGTACCGAAACTACGAGGATCCCATGCAAAAACAGTGCCACGAGTGGTGGCAGCAAACACAAGACCCTCGTATTCAATTGCATCACAGTACACATCCGTGTATAGAAACTAATTTTTGAGCAATATCCATCCAGTCGAACCACGAAGGACGACAACAAACTTGTCGAAGATAACAACAACTTGATAGTTCTTGTAATTCCAAGAGCGGTTAGGAACTCAAGAAATTGCTATCTTCCGTAGATGACAGTCACCATGATCATACTTGAACGTACTTAGATCATCTGTGTGCTCAACCTCAAGGCACTCGGAGATTTTTGGAAGTGTAATCCGCTGACGAGTGTATACATTCACAAGTTCCCACTCGCAATTGTGCCCAATATAAACAACCCAATCTCCATTTGTGCCTGCCCAAGCCTTGCCCTTAAGCGATGGCATCTTAACACCATACATATCATTATCAAGCGGCATCAACTTGCACAAGGCGAGGCTTCCCTCGTCCCCGCAGCAGCCAGCAGGGTCACGGCGAAGAAGATAGGGGAGATCAAACCACTCCTGGACCCTTGGGTTCCTTGTAATGATGTTATTAGTTGAGTCTAGAATGTTCTTGAACGAACCTGCCATGCTAGCTGAGGTGATGACGTCACACCGATCAATGAGTTCCCCCACCACGTCATCTTTCAGATCGGGGCAAGAATAACGGGGTCGTTTCGGGCTTGTTCCCTCCATGGAGAAGACGATCGAACAATGGCAGAAGGAAGGGTGAAGGCCAATGGAGGAGGGAGGAAGAGCGTGCGACAGCAGTTCAAAATCGAGAGGGAAAGGCGAAGAGTCAGTGGACGGTTGCCAGTTTGCCACAGTACGCAAAGAGGCGCCCCTGCCTACACGTCCTTTCGGAAATTGTACAAAAGGACTCGCCGTCATCTCACTAACATGTTGGAACGGGACCACATGTCAATGAAACATGGTGTGTAATTTGTCGTTCAAAATGCGATCTGGCCGCGTTGGCCCGAGGTGCTGCATTAGTTATCGACCTTTATTTTTTTAACATATAATCTGAGTGGATAGCTCATGTGGTCATCACACATGAGCGGATATATAGGTGGGCTAGGTGGGCAGGCGGCAACAATCTAAGTGCTAAAAGAGTTGATATCGAAAAAAGAGTTGATCCAATGCTTGGTTTTGTTTGGATTTCCAACTATGACCATTGGATAGAGTGAATCAATGGCTTACGTTCAAAGTTATTCTCATAGTACTATAGAATGGTATAGGAACATGGAGAGATTTGGTTGATTTTATATCGCTTCATAATATAAAATATTGTGAGTGCAGACGCTCCACCCCAAGGTTTGTAGCTCCTTCTCGGTCATCGGGAATCTATGTTCTTCCACTCTTTCGTTTAAGACATGAGATTTGTTCATCTTGTTGTCGGCACGCGGGACATATATATGCCTCCATTTTACAAAATCATACTATATGCCTCCATGACACATGGGACATCTAGCATCAAGGTGGCGTGTCATGCAAGAAAATGGAGATATGGAGTGCGTACGTGAGTCGTGCACTTCGATGGCACCTAGTACTACACAATATTTTTCTCCTCGATGGCACGTGAATAGTGCACATACTCAATGACAGAGCACGGGATGGTAGCCATGGACATGGTCGGCCCTTTTTGAAGAGAGTACTAATAAATACGTAACTTTGATGTGTCCCGTCAACTCGCAGAACGACGAGAAGCTTGCTTACTACGCCTTCTCCCTCGCCAACGCGTGCGCGGTGGCTTGCAGCACGAGGAGAAACTTTTGCTTACAAGCGGTGGACATGCAACAGTTCATTTGGTTTCAGATTGCCAGAATTAGTACCATCATTATTATTCGACTTCCGGAAGAGGAGAAGAGCCAAGCGCAAGGTCACCTACTAACCTAGTACAGTACTACTATAGCCAAAGCTGGTCCACCTTTTTAGAGCATGGTTAATTAATATAGGCGGCTCTTGCAGCGGCACATCATTTAGAGCAAGTACTGTCTTCGTAGGATCAAAGGAAGTGAAACAAAATTTTGAGTGGATGCTAGATTGCCAATTAAAACATGATTACATAGGAAAAAAACCCCTATAGCATTCTATCCTATGAATCAAACGACCAATGTAGGAAAATTATGAGGTGGTCTCTCCAACAGTGTTCCTCAGCTCGCACCTAGCATCACGGTGGTCCAACTTGGAGTCATTCATCTGGTACACGTGGCATCTCAGATCTGGTACTCCAGATTTAGGTTGGGTCTATGTGATGTGGCAACTTCGTATACTAACCGGATGATGGCTATACTACTACGGTACTCACACTTCAAGAAGTGACTCGAAAACCATTCATAAATTGAGTCTATGACACGCATTTGCAAATGTACCATTCATTACATACAACAAGTCATCAACACACAACGACAACGATGATACATGTTGGATTATAGATTATTTCCAACAAAACATTCTAGTAAATACTGAAGTTTTCATCACACAACAAATAACGAGCAATGAAATGAACTTCAACTCAACCAATCCTTGGCGTTGGAAACACTTGCTTTGAACCATAGGTTCTCTGGGAAGGGCCAGCTATTGTCAATATTGAGAGCAACGCAGGACTGATCATCCAGGCTGAAGCGGCATATATTAGGACCAGGGTAGGGAACCACCACAATGTCCGAGGTATAGATACAGTTGCTTCTCATAAATGGTAGTAACGTTGTGTCAATAGCAGCTGGATCACCTTTAACCATCATTGGATAGTTTGGTCCAAGGAAGAGCGAGTTTGCTTCAAGACTATCAATACTGTACCAGGGAGAAGGTGTTGGCGCTAGCACACCAGTATCCATCCCGAATACCCTGCAACGGGTGTTGGAATAGGTCCGGAGAGGGCGACAATGGGAGACAACACGTGATCCCTCAGGAGTAACAATCTCAGTGCACTGTATACAGACAAGAAGAGGTGATCCATCGAAATTAGTTGCCAGCCGCCACTGAGTATATAAGTCCTGCTCGTCCTCATGGTCGTGATCATCACCATCGTCATCTCCCTCTTGGTTATAAAATTTTTCAAGTATAGGTGGTGGAATGTTCACAGGACCTTGGAAACACAAGAAGAAGGTTAATTGGTAAAGGGAAACTTGCTAACCCGCATGCATGTGGATGAAACAATTATAATTACGGTGGAAGACAAACATACTGAAACAATGAGGATCCCATGCAAAAACAAAGCCATGAGTGGTGGAAGCAAACACAAGATCCTCGTATTTAATTGCATCATAGTACTCATCATCCGTGTACAGAAACTGATTTTTGAGCAATATCCATGGACGAACCGTGGAAACAGTAACGACGGCAACAAGCTTGTCGAATATAGCAACAACTTCATAGTTCTCGTAATTCCAAGAGCAGTTGGGAAATCGACAAATTGCTATCTTCCATAGATGACAGCCACCATGATCGTATTTGAATGTACGTAGATCATCTTTGTGCTCAACCTCACAGCACTTTCAGATTTTTGGAAGTGGAATCCACTGACGAGTGTACACATTCACAAGTTCCCACTCGCAATTGTACCCAATATAAACAACCCAATCTCCATTTGTGCCAGCCCAGGCCTTACCCTTAAGCGATGGCATCTTGACATCACACGTATCATTATCAAGCGGCATCAACTTGCACAAGGCGAGGCCGCCGTCATCCGCGCCCATGCGAACAAGCTTATAGCGAAGAAGATAAGGGAGATCAAACCACTCCTGGACCCTTGGGTTCCTTGTAATGATGTTATTAGTTGAGTCGAGAATGTTCTTGAACGAACCTGCCATGCTAGCCGAGGTGATGATGTCGCACCGATCAATGAGTTCCCCCACCACGTCATCTTTCAGATCGGGGCAAGAATAACGGGGTTGTTTCCGGCTTGTTCCCTCCATGGAGAAGACGATCAAACAATAGCAGAAGGAAGGGTGAAGGCAAATGGAGGAGGGAGGAAGAGCGTGCGATAGCAGTTCCAAATCGAGGGGGAAAGGCGAAGAGTCGGTGGACGGCTGCCACTTTTCCACGGTACACGAAGAGGCGCCCCGGCCTACACGTCCTTTCGGAAATTGTACAAAAGGACTCACCATCGTCTCACTGACATGTTGGAACGGGACCACATGTCAACGAAACATGGTGTGTAATTTGTCGTGCAAAATGCGATCTGGCCACGTTGGCTTGAAGTGCCATATTATTTCTCGACTATTTTTTAATGGCGTGCCATTCAGTTTTGAAGCACGACTAACTGGTACTGTTTGCAGAGAAAATATAAACTACTCTACCACAAATCCACCTCTAGTACTAGTAGTATAAAAAAGATATATAGGCTGGAGCTTTAGAGCTTTCCTGCTAAGGGCTGCCCACTTGCTTCTCACACTATCACCCTCTCTCCAGATCTAAAAAATACGACCTCTCTCTCCCTCCTCACCGGTGATCACAGATCCGCCGGGGAAGAAAAGGACGTGCAGCGTTGACGCACTCGTCGTCGGCGAGCGAGGTCACGCACTGACGACAAGGCCGTCCTCTACTACCTAGCTCCCGCGCGGTATGGCCTTCGTCCCCAAGCTCGCTGTCGTAGTGCGTGCGGAGGACGACGACCACGAGCTAAGCCACTTCCCGCCAACCCTCGGGTATGCTACCTCTTTTCGAACCATACCCTTGTTCTATTGCCCCATCTGCCATGTCGCTGCATGTGGATGTTTTTCCACTCCACCATCTTCCCAATTTGCTATCCTCTGCTCTACTGGTCACGCAGACGAAAACCTTAATTTGCAATATTAAAGGAACCCTACTTCATGCAGACTAATCCATGTCTGGGTTGAATAAGGAAAGGAAGGGAGATTGTACTGTCCAAGAGAGTAGGCATCGAACCCGCATCTAGGTAGAAAAGGGGAAAATCAGTAGCTAAGGAACGAGTCTCGTGTCTCTTGGTTGAAGAATGATAGAAAGGCATGACAACGCAATAGAGAATGACCAGGTCGATCGGTTTGTTGTCCTCGCATAGGAAAAAGGTGGCCAAACATAACAATAATGGGACGTAATCCACATATGCTTCCTGGATATTTGTTGCTCTGGGCAACCATACCTCCCTCACCACTCTATGCGTCTGTGGAGGTACATCGTACTGGTGCGCCCACTGTCTGACTGGGCCTCCCATGCTCTTATTGTCACTTTTTTGCTATTAGTATAACGCCGGCAGTCAAGTCAAGCAATGCTACTGCTAAAGTGATGCCACATTTAACTAATGCCGCACTCAGTCTAATGCCACCGATAAATTTAAGCAATGCCATTTAATGTCACTGGATTATTTCAGGGTTAGCTGTTGATTGTGGATGTATTAAAGATTTTTCAGCTAAGGCATTCTAATGTTGTTGCACAACCAGTATACCAACGATGAAACTTATTACTACCTTCAGATTTTTGCACTGTTAATGCTTATAGATTACATACCTCACTTTCATGAGATAAGTTAATTTTTTTGTACAGTGTCACCAAAATGCCAAGGGGCTGATGTCATTTTATTTTGGTTAAACTGCACAAAAAATTATGAAGACAAGAGGAAAGGTCAAGAGTGGGCACCTCCTCCTCCGGCTGTTCTCTTGATTCACTCGATCAAGTTTTTATGTTTGATCGATTATCAAGATTGGGATAGCAATTTTTAAGGTCCCCCCGAGTTCGAAATGATATTTACCTTGGAGGTACATGGTTTGCAATTTTTTTATACTGTCATTAGTTAATAATGCTAGTTACCTTCAGAATTTTGTATTTGGTTTAATGCTCATGCAGAGCTAGTATAACAATGCTGAAACGTGTTACCTTTACATTTTGTATTGTTAATTCTTATAGAAATCTTCGAGTGCCAGAGTTTATTGAAATCTGTTCAGTAAAACCATTGTACTATACCCTGTAATAAAATAACTACTCTACTATTGCACTAGCCACTAGATTAGTGTATATTTGTAGTATTCGAAATTTCGAATGGTGTTGCATTAGCGTATGGACATAAATAAAGTGTGGCAAGCTTTCCCAGATATGTTCTCAAGAAGACTACTACCTGTTTTTCTAAATACTAGACGTTTGGGTACTTTAAACTGAACTGCGAAAATGTCTTATATTAAGGAACAGAGGGTGTAGAGTTCACTCAAATTATCCCAGTAAAGCTAGTCACACCTTTGTTAAAATTAATGTTCATTATGTTATCGGAGGAGGTCTATAAGTTTGTCTCTAATGCCTGTCGACTACATACCTGACATCATGATGTAATGTTAAGTCATTTCCTTTTGTATAGTGTCACTGAATTGTCAAGGCGGTGATGGCATTTTATTTTAGTTGAAGTGCACAAAATATGCTTAAAAGAAGAGGAAAGGTTAGGAATCGATCATTCTTTCAGAAAGAACTATATATGCCTTTTTGACATCAGCCGTTGTTGCCTTATTTATTCCTCCAAACAGGTGGTTAGAAACAGGCTTGCTACCTTTTCCCATTAAGAAATTGGAATGCTTATATTTGTGAGTCTATGCTTCAACTAGTGCCACTTTTATAGTAATCACACTTTCAATATCTATGCAAACAGGGATGCTCGATTTTGGTGGAACTGCACAAAAAGTCCAACTGGTTCAACATTAGGAGCATGTTTTCTTCCAAACCTTTATATCCAATTGGAGGCACTATGAGCTGTTCATTAAGAAGGTACATGGTTTGCTACTATCTTGCTAATCTTTTTGTACTTTCATTAGATAGTAATACTAGTGGTTTGCATCTGAATTTATTGGCTGGGTGGACCTACATTGGAGGTGCAGGACAGGATTCAATGATTGGATGCTCAATTTTGGTTGTATCGATTTCACCTCTTCCATCACTGCAAACATGGATATCCTTGGTCTGATGAAGAATAGGTGCTATATTTCTGCTCTGAACAAGCAAATCAATTCAGTATGAAATTGTCCAGGGCAAAACATGACTGTATCAAATTGTCTAGTGCAAAACATGACAGATGCTAAGCGGAAGAGACATGTTTAAACCGAAAATACAAGGTGGGGTATATGTTTACTAGCTGCTTGATATTTGTGCAGACAGACATGTCTGCCCGTTGCTATTTGGCAAACACACAAAGTGACCACAATTTTGGTTGAATTGAACAAGAGAATAGTATAGTCACTGCATGTTGTGCCATTTGAAAATAGACACAGAAAGATTGGATAGTCACTTCATGGACTACAGAAAAGTAGTACTATACTATTTATTGGCTAACACCAGGTGCTTCATTGCTTTGGCCTGATTATACAGTGGGCATAATTTTGCCTAAGTTAAGGTTTGTATTCCGAAAATAGTCTCGCCGTTGTGATCGAGAGAAGACCAAATCATATTGCAGTGGATGTTCCTCCATCATGTGTGGTTCATTCTCATGGTTCCAGCTGTTAGTGAAACCACTTACGTTTGCAAGAGGAATTGTAGACTTCACAAAAAATTGCCTTTCAGTCTGTACTGAACGTTGGCCAAGAGAAGCATCCATGTTAGCAGGAAGAACATATGTTTTTTCTAGATCTTTGCTTTTGGAGCTACACATTTGTATATGATCTGTGAATCATTGAGATGCATTAACATGTTGATCTTATGTATGGGAATCGTACTAGTTGGTTTTAGTTGTGGCTGATCTTTGCTTCTGGAGCTACATATTTGTATATGATCTGTGAATCATTGAGATGCATTAACAGTTCCTTATATCTATTTGCTCAGTGTTTACAAGTTACTGATCGATCACTAGCTAGCCTACTAATGCGCTCCTGGCAATTTTAGTTGTGATGCAAGATCCGAAGTGGCAGTTTTTTGAATAAAAACGCCTACCTCCGAAGAAACTGACAAGCTGCTCTGAAGAAAATGCCATGCGAATCTGAAGAAACTGCCAGCGAAAACGTTCGCAAATGCCTTATCTTCCAGCTAAAGTTCATCAACTAAGGCCCTCGGCTGCGACTTGTTGCATGCTGCTCCGCGTACTGGATGCGAGCAATTTTGAGTGCCTGCATGCAGCCGGCCGTAATTAAGGCAGCTAACTTATGCGAAAAAGATGCGATTTAATTATTGTGGGCCTTTTAAATCCGTGGAATCATTATTGACAAGGAGGGAGATGATTCGAGTGCATTCGTTTGACCGTCATGCCAGCGTGCGACCCAGCACGGACGGGACGGGACGACACAGTCAGAATTTCAGTTTCTCTAGTTTTCCACGGCAAGCTGGCGTGCTAAGCCATGTCTGCTTAATTATGCATTGAATTCTGATGATCGCCGCGCTACCTTCCGCCTATAAGTATTATTTCCCGACCTTCTATGGTGGCACCATGACCCAACTCGCCCTATCCTCATAAGCCCCCACCGGCCCGACGTCGCTCGCCACTTATCCTCGCTCTGGCCACGTCCGCCATGCCCCCGCCCGTCCGCGATAGGCGAGGCCGGAGGCGGTCACCGCCGGAACTAGTGTTCGGTTTTTCACCGGAAGGCAGATGGAGTGAGGAGGCATTCTATCGGTCTTTAGATGGCAATGCGGAGATCGAGGACTTGTTGGAGCGCGACCTCCTGGCAGAGGAGCAGGAGTTGTTGGAGCGCGACCGCTTGGCAGAGGAGTAGCGTATCACCGATTTGCACCGCCAGCAGGACATGGAGCAGCAGCGCACCGACGCTCTGAGTCGTGAGCAGAGCACCCGCAATTGGGCCGACTACGTGGAGGTCGGTGCCCGGCAAATAGCCTTGGAGGCTGTCGGGCACGCACGCATTCGCGATGCCGATTTTTACTACGAGCTCGTCAAGTGGGTTTCCCGCTTAGAAGCAGAAGATTCGGTGGACCACGCTGGCATGGAAAGGGCCCATGCGCACGAGCAACGTGCCCTATCACACCTCTAGCAAGTCTGAGGCGAGGCGGAGGATGCCGGTGTCGGCGTTTAGCGTGTACCGCAGATGGCGGCTAGCATCGTCTAGTTAGCTAAGAGTAAGTTAGTACTTGTACGCTACTAGAGTATTAGTGGGAGTAGATAGTTAACTTGGCTATGATGGTTGTCAACGTGGAAGCTCAGTACTCTATATGTGGATCAGACCTGTTACTTTGCTCTGAATGTTGAACTTTCCATTTGAACGTATGGAATGGGCTGTTATTTTTTAAATGGGTTGTATTTGTCCTCCACGGGTTTAGAGGCTGACTTGTGGGCCTACCAAGTTGACGCGTACACAATCAGGAGATGATTGTACGTGGAGAGGATGACAGCAGGGACCCGCCAAGGTCATGGCAGTACGCAAGCAAGTGCCTCCTTATTTCAAGCTAATAAAAAATGGCTCCTCCTAATGGATTTCTGACATCTGGGTCCCACGCCATTGTCAACATAGTCAATAAACGAGAGAATTGCACAATGAGCGGCTGACACCAAGGACCCGGCAGCTCGCCCAGTTATTTTTGTTTTGGGTTAATTTGATAAATGCCACTCCAAATCTGGTGTTTCTGAGAAATCCCACTGCAATTTCCAAACTTTGAAAAATGCCATTTCATGCCATTTCCAGTGGCATTTTTCGAAGTCTGGAGTGGCGTTTTTCAAAGTTTGCAAATTGCAGTGACGTTTTACAAAGTTTGCAAAAATTGCAGTCGCATTTTTATGAATCGCCATAATTGGAGTGGCATTTATCTAATTTGTCTTTGAGATGGAAGCAGGGTGTCAACTGGGCTGTGCGGGGCACTCTGGCCTGTCTAGACAGCCTTCTCTTTTATGTTTACCACAGACCAACCCAGTAGTTTTTTTTCTTTCTGAAAATGGCTAGCCCAGTTTTTTTGTGATTTGCCAAGTAAGTCGCTTTGTCAGACCTGTTGGGCTGCAAATCTTTCAAGACGAGGAGAGCTTCATTCGGCTGGACGAGAAAATGGCCTATCAATAATGAGAAATGGGTTGTACATTTTTAAAACACATCAAACCAGCAATTAGTTTCAAATTTCTTTTTTTTCATTTTGAGATTTTAAATTGCACTAATTTTTATGCGTGGACAATTTGTTGGATTTTATATTGATATACATTTATTTTTAAAATTGGTTTGAATGTGACTTGAAATTTCGGGATTAAAAACAGTTCGGACCGCACCGAAATATGCAAAAATTCATATAATTTTTTAACCGTGGCCACAATATGGGTTGTAATGCTAACAAAAAGAATAGGGAGATTTACATTTTTCCCCCTAACTTTGTCCCGACCTCATCTTTACCCCTAAATAAAAACAATGCTCAACTTTACCCCTCTTCTGTTAAGTGCGCTTATAGAAATACCCTTCCGTACATTTTCCGTCCAGTCAAAGGCCTTTGACCGTTAAGTGCGCGTGTAGAAAAATCTAACGGTCAAAGGCATTTGACTGGACGGAAAATGTATGAAGGGCATTTCTATAAGCACACCTAACGGAAGAGGGGCAAAGTTGAGCACTGTTTTTATTTAGGGGTAAAGATGAGGTTGGGACAAAGTTAGGGGGGAAAATGGAATTGGCCCAAAAGAATATGGCCTCCAAAAAAAACTTAAGAATTAGCAAATGGGGTGTAAATTATTAGAAATAATGGCAGATGGGTTGTATGTTGTTTTTCACAGATTTGAGGTTTTCCTAAAAAAAGGTTGACGCACAAGCAGTGACTGTCCGATGTCCATCCAACGGCCGTCGTGTTTCTTCAATCTCTGCTCTTCCTGCTCCAGCCGCTCAAACAAGTGTCGGCGGGACTACCTCCTCCCTCCTCCCCGCGGCCGGCTGTGCAGCCGCGTAGGCCTCACCGCCCCACCGTACTCCCATCGCTGGCCTAGCCATCCCTCTACTCACCCACACCTGCTGTTATTCTCCAGCGATGGCAGACGAACCAGTAAACCCTCGTACAGTCGTACTCCCCTCCGAGGGAAACAACTGTCGAGTCTTCCCTGCCTTCGTGTCGTTCCCTTCCTAGGCCTCGCCGTCGTCCACCGCCCTGGTGCTCTCGACACGGCCTGGTCAACATGGTCAACGACCGACATGCATCTGAAGTGGAATGTACGTGGAGAGGCTGACAGCTGGGTCCATGGCCGCAAGCAAGGAAATGCCTCCTTATTACGCGCAAAATAATGATTCCTCCACCTGACATCTAGGACCCACCGAAAGGGCCTCTGTATTTCGTGAAAAAACATTACCACCGCTGACAGCTCAGACCCACCAGCTATATCTTCGCACGCAAGGAAGTGTGTCCTTATTACTTACAAAAAAATGAATACCCCCTGCTAGCTGGGACCCAGTATAGTGGCAGGCTGACTTGTGGGCCTACTAAGTTGACGGGGACGGAGGGCTTTGTCAACTTAGTCAATATGCATGATTCTAGCTCCAGTGACCGTATGATGTCCATCCAACGGCCGTAGTGCTTCTTCACCCTCTGGCCTTCGTGCTCCAGCCGCCCAAACCAGCGTCGGTCGTGCCTCATGCTCCTGCCTCCCGTGGTCGGCTGCGATACGGCGGAGGCCTCACCGCCCCCTACTACTCCCACCGCTGGCCAGGCCATCCCTCTAATCACCCACACCCCCTATTATTCTGTGGCGATGATAGCCTCACACCGCAGTGAACCAGTGAACCCTCATACTCCTCCATGTGTGGGCATCCACTGCCGCGTCTTCCCCGGCTCCGCGTCGTCCCCTTCCTAGGCCTCATCGTCGTCCACCGCCCTAGTGCTCTCGGCGCGGCGTGGTCAACATGGTCAAGGAACGACTTCCATCGGAAGAGTACTGTACGTGGAGAGGCTGACAGCTGGGTCCACGGCAGCCACAAGGAACTGCCTCCTTATTACACGGAAAATAATTATTCCTCCACCTGACTGCAGGGACCCATCGGACGGGCCACCATATTTGGCGAAAAAATGTTTCCCCCTGACTGCTGGGACCCACCGGACGGGCCACCGTATTTCGCAAAAAAACTTTCCCCCTGTTGTCAGCTCGGACCCAACGGAAGTGCCTTCTTATTACGCACAAAAAAATGAATACTCCCCCTGCTAGTTGGGACCCACCTTGGTGGGTGGCTGACATGTCGTCATACTAAGTTGACGGGGATGGAGTGCTTTGTCAACTTAGTCAATATGAACGATTCTAGCTCCAGTGACCGTATGATGTCCATCCAACGGCCGTAGTGCTTCTTCAACCTTTGGTCTTCTTGCACCAGCCGTCCAAAGCAGCGCTGGACGTGCCGCATGCTCCTGCCTCCCGTGGCTGGCTGTGCTGCCGCGGAGGCCTCACCGCCCCCTACTATTCCAACCGCTGGCTAGGCCCTGCGGTGACGGCAGACTCACACCGCAGCCGAACCAGTGAACCCTCGTACTCCTCTCAGCGCGGGCTTCCACTGCCACGTCTTCCCCGGATCCGTGTTGTCCCCTTCCTAGGCCTCGTTGTCATCCACCGCCCTGGTGCTCTCGGCGCGGCATGGTCAACGTGGTCAAGGAATGACTTCCATCAGAAGAGTACTGTACATGGAGAGGCTGACAGCTGGGTCCACGGCCGCAGCAAGGAAGTGCCTCCTTACTACACGCAAAATAATTATTCCTCCACCTGACAGCGGGGACCCACCAGACGGGCCACCATATTTCGTGAAAAAAGTTTCCCCCTGACTGCTGGGACCCACCAGCTACATCTTCGCATGAAAGGAAGTGCGTCCGGGCAAAAAAAATTCGCCCCCTGACTGCTGGGACCCACCAGCTACATCTTCGCACGCAAGGAAGTGCCTGACAGTCGGGACCCACCTGGTCGAAGCGTATGTAGCGTTGTCGTTCTGGTCGCGAACGTGTATGTACATACCGGTCGATGTAGAGGTGCGCACGTGTCGTAGTAGAGGCGCGCACATAGCATGTACACGTACGTACAGCGGCCAGGGTGCAAGAAAATAAAATACGGCCACATACATACATACGGGCGGGGTCTCGAATGCCTACTCGCGTGTACGTACGGCCAGGGCTCGTGTACATGGCTGGATCAGAACGGAGAAACTGCATTGTCGTCATGTTCATGGGGAGGCAACGGAATGCTTCGTGTTCATCGGGAGGCAACGGAACGCGTGGGAGCCAACCGGCTTGGACGGAACAGCCGATGGAAACGAGGTCCGGCGTACCGCAAAATGGAGGAAACGGCCTTGTGTTCGACCAGCCACGTTTGAAATGGGATCTTGTTCATCGGGAGGGGTCTGGCGTACCGCAAGACGGAAGAAACGGACCTCCTACAGTCAACACGGGGGTCCTGTTGATCGGGAGGGGTGTGGCATACCGCAAAACGGAGGAAACGGACTTGTGTTGGAGCGCTACGGTCGAAACGGGGGTCCTGTTCATCGGGAGGGGTGTGGCGTACCACAAAATGGGACTCCACGGGATACTGTTCATCTCCACCGTCGACCCCCTCCAGCCTCCACGGGCTACTGTTCATCCACCGTTGACCTCCTCCAGGCTCCACCTGTGACTGTTCATCCACGGGCTCCTGTTCATCCAGCCTCCACCGCGCGCTACTCCATCGGCTACTATTCAACCAGCCCTTTCCATGGGCTCCTGTTCAACCACCCCTCCACGGGCTACTGTTCATCCAGCCCTCCACCGTCTACTGTTCATCCTGCCCTCCACGGGGTGGTCCTGTTCATCCAGCCCTCCATGGGGTCCTGTTCATCCAGCCCCAACCGGCTCGATAGGTCGGGGTCCTGTTCATCCAGAGGCAACACCACGGGGTCCTATTCATCCACCCCCACCGGGAACTGTTCATCCAACCCCCCCCCCCCGCAATGCTCACTGTTCATCCAGAGGTAGCATCGATCGGCTTCAGTTAGCAGTAGTAGCGAAGAAATCACTCGATCGGGTTCAGTTAACAGCCATCGATCGATCGCTCGGGTTTAGTAACACGTAGCCTGCAGTGCAATCGCTCGGGTTCAGTTAGATCCTAACGCCTCGCTCGGGTTTAGTTAGATCCCAACGCTTCACACCCACGCGCGTGCGTGTACGAGAGAAACGCGCATTGCTCGGCCCCGACCACCCACCGTAACTGGGAACACCCCGATATTTTCCTCGCCCTCGCTTCTACCATGGTTTTTTCCGTCATGGACGGCCCAAAGAATGTCATGCAGCTGCGTCTCCGGCTCGCCGAGGACGAAAAGCCCATTTTCTGTCATGATTTTTTGTCATAGAAGTAGGACCCCACCACATCTATGATGATACCGGGTTTTGTCACAATTATGGTCATAGAAGTGTCATAAGTATGACAAAAAAATTGTTCGGCCCAAAATGTCACAGATGTGTCTTTTTTTGTAGTGATGGAGATGTTCACCGTTGATGACTAGTCCGTCTCACGTGATGACCGGACACGGCCTAGTCTATTCAGATCATGTATCACTTAGATGAATAGAGGGATGTCTATCTAAGTGGGAGTTCATTAAATAATTTGATTATATGAACTTAATTACCATGAACATAGTCTAAATTGTCTTTGCAAATTATGTTGTAGATCAATAGCTCGTGCTTTAGCTCCTTGTTTTAATGCGTTCCTAGAGAAAGACTAAGTCGAAAGATATTGTAAGCAATTGTGCGGACTAGGGCCGTAGTCTGAGGATTGTCCTCACGGCTACACAGAAGGCTTCTGTCCTTGATGCACCGCTTAGTGTGCCAACCCCTCTGGCATGGTCTGTGGATGTCGTGAACATCTGGTAGAGACATTCTGATGACTACATGATAGTTTAGTGTGCCATGCTTTAGGGCTTAGAGTCAGGGCTCCAAAAGAGTTTTGAATGCCATGGAACATATGAGATGTTTCAAGAGCTGAAATTGGTATTCCAGGCTCATGCCCATGTTGAGAGGTTTGAGACCTCTGACAAGATCTTTGCCTACAAGATGGAGGAGAATAGCTCATCCAATGAGCATGTGCTCAGAATGTCTGGGTACTTCAATCACTTGAATCAAGTGGGAGTTAATCTTTCAGATAAGAGAATGATTGACAAAAGTTCTCCAATCACTATCACCATGCTGCTAGAGTTTCGTGATGAACTATAACATGCAAGGGAAGATGATCCCAGAGCTGTTCGTCGTGCTTAAGGCCGTAAAGGTAGAAATCAAGAAGGAGCATCAAGTGTTGATGGTTAACAAGACCCCTGGTTTCAAAGAAGGGCAAGGGAAAGAAGGGAAACTTCATGAATGGCAAGCCAGTTGCCGCTCCAGTTAAGAAACCCAAGAACCCAAACCCGAGACAAAGTGCTTCTATTAGGGGAATGGTCACTGGTAGGGGAACTTCCTCAAATACTTGGTAGATAAAAGGTCTTTCAACTTCAACAAAAGTATATTTGATATATGTGTGTTATGATGTGTACCTTACTAGTACTCCTAGCACCTAGGTATTAGATACCGGTTCAGTTGCTAATATTGGTAACTTGAAACAAAAGCTACGGAATTAACGGAGACTAGCTAAGGGTGAGGTGACGATGTGTGTTGGAAGTGTTTCCAAGGTTGATGTGATCACCATCGCACACTCCCTCTACTTTCGGGATTAGTGTTGAACCTAGATAAATGTTGTTTGCATTGGTGCATGCGTTGAGCATGAACATGATTAGATCATGTTTATTGCAATACGGTTATTCATTTAAGTAAGAGAATAATGGTTATTCTGTTTACATGAATAATACCTTCTATGGTCATGCACCCAATGTGAATGGTTTATTGAATCCCAGTCGTAGTTATACACATGTTCATAACATTGATGCCAAAAGATGTAGAGTTGATAATGATAGTACCACTTTCATGTGGCACTGCCGCTTAGGTCATATTGGTGTATAGGGCATGAAAGAACCTCCATGCTAATGGACTTTTGAAGTCACTTGATTTTGAATCACTTGACACATGCGAACCATGCCTCTTTGGCAAGATGACTAAAACCCCGTTCTTTGGAACAATGGAACAGGCAAGTGACTTGTTGGAAATCATACATGCTGATATGTGCGGTACGATGAGTGATGACACGCGTGGTGGATATCGTTATTTTCTCACCTTCACCAATGAATTGAGTAGATATGGGTATAGTTACTTAATGAAGCATGAGTCTGAAACATTTGAAAAGTTCAAGCAATTTCGGGGTGAAGTTGAGAATCATCGTAACAAGAAGATCAAGTTCCTTCGATTTGATCGAAGGAAAAGTATCTGAGTTATGAGTTTGGCAATCACTAAAGAGAAGGTGGAATCATTTCACAGTTGACGCCACCGGGAACACCATAGCGTAATGGTGTGTCCGAACATCGTAATCTCACCCTATTGGATATGGTGTGATCTATGATGTCTCTTACCAATCTACCGCTATCATTTTGGGGTTTATGCATTAGAGACAATTACATTCACTTTAAATAGGGCACCATCTAAGTCCGTGGAGACGACACCGTAGGAACTATGGTCTGGCAAGAAACCTAAGTTGTTGTTTCTTAAGGTTTGGGGCTATGATGCTTCTGTCGATAAGCTTCGGCCAGAAAAGCTTGAACCCAAAGCGGAAAATTGTGTCTTCATAGAATACCCAAACAAGACGATTGGGTATACCTTCTATCTCAGATCTGAGGGCAAAGTGTTTGTCGCTAGGAACATGTCCTTTCTCGAGAAAGAGTTTCTCTCGAAAGAATTGAGTGGGAGCAAGATAGAACTTGATGAGGTTGTTGAACCTTCACTTCAACCCGAGAATAGCGCATCACAGAGAGATGTTTCTGTGGCACTTACGTCAGTTGAAGAGAAAGCTAATGATGATGATCATGAAACTTCAGATCAAATTACTATCAAACCTCGTAGGTCGACAAGGGTGTGTAAAAATTCTCAGTGGTAACCCTGTCTTAAAGGTCATGTTGTTGGACAACGATGAACCTATGAGCTATGAAGAAGCGATGCTGGGCCAGATTCCAACAAATGGCTGGAAGCCATGAAATCCGGGATAGGATCCATGTATGAGAACAAAGTATGGACTTTGGTGGACTTGCCCGTTGATCGGCAAGCCATTGAGAATAAATGGATCTTTAAGAAGAAGACAGACGCTGATGGTAATGTCACCATTTATGAAGCTCGACTTGTCTCAAAGAATTTTCTAACAAGTTCAAGGAGTTGACTATGATGAGACTTTCTCAATCATAGTGATGCTAAAGTCTGTTAGAATTATGTTAGCAGTTGCTGCATTTTCATTTACAAAATCTGGCAGATGGATGTCAAAACGAAATTTCCTTGACGGTTTCCGTGAGGAAAGGCTGTATATGATACAACCAGAAGGTTTTGTCAATCCTAAGGATGCTAAAAGGTGTGCAAACTCTAGAGATCCTTCTATGGAGTGGAGCAAGCATCTCGGAGTTGGAACATACGCTTTGATGAGGTGATCAAAGCATTTGGGTTTATACAAAGTTTGCAAGAAACTTGTATTTGCAAGAAAGTGAGTGGGAGCACTACAATATTTTGATAAGTATATGTGGATGACATATTATTGATCAAAAATGATGTAGAATTTCTGGAAAGCATAAAGGGTTGTTTGAATGGATTTTTTCAAAGGAATACCTATGTAAAACTGCTTACATGTTGGGTATCAAGATCTATAGAGATAGATCAAGACACCTGATAAAGCTTTCATAGAGCACATATCTTGACATGATCTTGAAGGAGTTCAAGATGGATCATTCAAAGAAGGAGTTCTTGCCTGAGTTGTAAGGTGTGAAGTTAAGACTTGAAGCTCGACCACGGCAGAAGAAAGAGAAAGGACGAAAGTCGTCTCCTATGCCTTAGCCATAGGCTCTATATGATTTGCCATGCTGTGTATCGCGATGTGCCTTGCCACGTGTCTGGCAAGGGGGTATAAGAGTGATCCAGGAGTGGATCATTGGATAGCGATTAAAATTGTCCTTGGGAATAAGGAAATGTTTATCGATTATGGAGGTGATGAAGAGTTCGGCGTAAAGTGTTACGTCGATGCAAGCTTTAACACCTATCCAGATGACTCTGAGTAGCAAACCGGATACGTATCGTGGAGCAACCATTTGGAATAACTCCAAGTGGATCATTGTAGCAACATCTACAATATGAAATAGAGATTTGTGAAGAACACACGGATCTGAATGTTGCAGACCCGTTGTCTAAAACCTCTCTCGGAAGCATAACATGATCAAACCCCAGAACTCATTGAGTGTTAATCACATGGTGATGTGAACTAGATTAGTGACTCTAGTAAACTCTTGGGTGTTAATCACATGGCGATGTGAACTAGATTATTGACTCTAGTAAACTCTTTGGGTGTTAGTCACATGGCGATGTGAACTATGAGTGTTAATCACACGGCAATGTGAACTAGATTATTGACTCTAGTGCAAGTGGGAGACTGTTGGAAATATGCCCTAGAGGCAATAATAAAATGGTTATTATTATATTTCCTTGTTCATGATAATTGTCTATTGTTCATGCTATAATTGTATTAACCGGAAACTGTAATACATGTGTGAATACATAGATCACAACATGTCCCTAGTAAGCCTCTAGTTGACTAGCTCGTTGATCAATATATGGTTGTGGTTTCCTAACCATGGACATTGGATGTCGTTGATAATGGGGTCACATCATTAGGAGAATGATGTGATGGACAAGACCCAATCCTAAGCATAGCACAAGATCGTGTAGTTTGTTTGCTAGAGCTTTTCTAATGTCAAGTATCATTTCCTTAGACCATGAGATTGTGCAACTCCCGGATACCGTAGGAATGCTTTGGGTGTACCGAACGTCACAACGTAACTGGGTGGCTATAAAGGTGCACTACATGTATCTCTGAAAGTGTCTGTTGGGTTGGCACGAATCGAGACTGGGATTTGTCACTCCGTATGACGGAGCGGTATCTCTGGGCCCACTCGGTAATGCATCATCATAATGAGCTCAATGTGACTAAGGAGTTGGTCACGGGATCATGTGTTATGAGAGTAAAGAGACTTGCCAGTAACGAGATTGAACAAGGTATGGGGATACCGACGATCGAATCTTGGGCAAGTAACATACCGATAGACAAAGGGAATTGCATCCGGGATTGATTGAATCCTCGAAATCATGGTTCATCCGAGGAGATCATCGTGGAACATGTGGGAGCCAATATGGGTATCTAGATCCCCTTATTGGTTATTGGCTGGAGAGGTGTCTCGGTCATGTCTGCATGGTTCCCGAACCCGTAGGGTCTACACACTTAAGGTTCGGTGACGCTGGAGTTGTAACGGGAATAGTATGTGGTTACTGAAGGTAGTTCGAAGTCCCGGAGGAGATCCCGGATGTCACAAGGAGTTCCGGAATGGTCCGGAGGAGAAGATCGATATATTAGACGAAGGGTATTGGAGTCCGGAAGTGTTCCGGTGGTACCAGGCTATGGCCAGCATGACCGAAAGGTGTTTCGGGAGCCCCGACAAGTGTTGCAGGGCCTCATGGGCCAAAGGGAGGGGTAAACCAGCCCACTAAGGGGCTGTGCACCCTCACATCCTTTTCCCACGTTACTTGGGGAGGCGGGGTGCCTCCACCTGGCTTGGGAGGCAAGCCTCCACCTGCTTGTCTTGGGGGGCAAGTCTCCCTAGGGTTTTCCTAGGGAGATCCAATCTGCCCTGGCCGCGGCCCCTAGGGGAAACCCTAGGGCACCTCGCCCTCTCCCCTTCCCCCTATATATAGTGAGGGGTGGGAGGGCAGCCGTGACCCTTCCCCTAGTGCAGCCTCTCTCCCTCCTCCAACACCTCCTCCTCCTCCTCCTCCGTAGTGCTTGGCGAAGCCCTGCCGGAGAACCACGAGCTCCTCCATCACCATGATGTCATGCTCCTGGAGTTCTCCCTCAACTTCTCCTCTCCCCTTGCTAGATCAAGAAGGAGGAGACGTCCCTGGGCTGTACGTGTGTTGAACGTGGAGGTGCCGTCCGTTCAGCGCTTGGATCGGATCTTCCACGAGTTGAATCGCCGCGAGTACGACTCCATCTACCGCGTTCTTGTAACGCTTCCGCTTAGCGATCTTCAAGGGTCCGAAGATGCACTCCCTCTCTCTCGTTGCTAGCATCTCCTAGATTGATCTTGGTGACACGTAGGAATCTTTTTTGAATTATTACTACGTTCCCGAACAGAACGGACGGCTGCTTGAACGCTCTCGGCGATTGCCAGCTCTTCGACCGTGGGTTGCCGACCATTGTCGGAGAAGCTTCGCTCGATTTGCACAGTGACCGCCAGGAGCTGGGCGTGGGCGGCCTCCATCAGGGCTAAGGCCGCCGCTGCGGAACGAACAGCTGATGTGTCGCTCTCGCCAGTTGCTATCCCCGAGGCAGATGTTGGTGCCGCCCCCTGAGAAGCAACAGTGGCCGTTTGGGCTGCCTTTGCCGCCCGGTCGCAAATTGCGGCCGTGCTCATGCACCTTGTTAGCACGTGCATGGCGGCTACGGCCGCGCTCTCGCTGGAGTGGGCCAGCAAAGTTGCCCTCACGACGCGGGTCCACGTGCCCATCTTTCACCGGCAACGATTGAACAGTGAAATCATATTTGGGGAGCGAGCTAGTGTGCTTGAGACGCCGGCTGTGGACTGTAGCCGAAGCACCTTCTCGCGTAAGCCATAGGCGTACTATATACCAACGGTGCTCCAAGATATTTTGTACTACATCTCACACGGTTGCTGATAATAAACTGCGTGCGATCTACTTGATTTTTCATTTTGATTTGAATTACATAATGGGGTCACAACGGCGATGGACAGTGTTTGAATTGCTAGACCTTTTATCTGGAGTGAACATGCAACTATATGTGTGTCGTAAAAGAATTGGAATTATTCAGGGTTCGTTTGAACATTTTATACATTAAATTGGTTTTCTAGCCATTTCACGTGAACAATTCAAATTTGAACTACATGCACATGCTCCAGTGCATATAAATTGGTTGAAAAATCAAATATGTGTCCTTGGGTGCATGCTTAGGTCCCATGAAGAAATGGAAATGAATTTCAAACACCAGGGCACCATTGATTGCCAGCAAAACATTGAGATGACTGGTTTTTTAATTCTAGTAAATACAAAACTTGTCTGAAATTCATGAAACTTGGCATGCTATCATGGAGCGGCATCAACATGCCATGGTACAAATTTTGTCCCATTTGGGGCAGGTTTGGGTATATGCTTCTCACAAACCGGAGCTTCTCACAACAAGCATGATGGTTTTCGGTAGGGAACGTCCCACCTTTGTGGACAAAACGATATCCATTGCCTCTTATTGCTTTCAATTTTTTTTCTTATGTCAACATAGGACAACAAGAGTGTTGTGTGATTTTTTGTGATTTCTCGGGGTTCGTTTGGACATTTTTATGCATTAACTGAGTTTTCAATGCATTTTATGTGCATAATTCAAATTTGAACTACATGCACATGCTCCAGTGCATATAAATTGGTTGAGAAATCAAATATGTGTCCTTAGGTGCATGCTTAGGTCCCATGCAAGAAATGGGAATGAATTTCAAACACCGGGGCACCGTTGATTGCCGGCAAAACATTGAGATGCATGGTTTTTAAATTCTAGTAAATCCAAACCTCGTCTAAAATTCATGAAACTTGGCATGCTATCATGGAGCGGCATCAACATGATGTGGTACTAATTTTGTCCCATTGGGGCAGGTTTGGGTATATGCTTCACACAATCCGGAGCTTCTCACAACAACCATGATGGTTTTTGGTAGGGAACATCCCACCTTTGTGGACAAAACGATATACATTGCCTCTTATTGCTTTCAAATTTTTTTCTCGTGTCAACATAGAACAACAGGAGTGTTGTGTGATTTTTTGTGATTTTTCGGGGTTCGTTTGGACATTTTTATGCATTAACTGAGTTTTCAATGCATTTATGTGCATAATTCAAATTTGAACTACATGCACATGCTCTACTGCATATAAATTGGTTGAAAAATCAAATATGTGTCCTTGGGTGCATGCTTAGGTCCCATGCAAGAAATGGGAATGAATTTCAAACACCAGGGCACCGTTGATTACCATCAAAACATTGAGATGCCTTGTTTTTAAATTCTAGTAAATCCAAAATTCTGGTAACCATTCACGTGACGCCATGTGTCTTGGTTTTAATGGCTGTAGGAGGTTTCATGTGGACAGCTGCTTGACCTTGACTGAACGGGAGGCATGCGAGCGTCATGCGGTGCACAGGCTGACCGAGAGGCGTGCAAGCTGTCCTTGAGTGCATAGGCTCACCGGGAAGCATGCAAGCTGTACACTGTGCAGGCTCACTCGGAAGCGAGCCCTTTGACTTCCATGGCCGCCCGCCTTGCTCGCATCCTCTCCATTAATGGCGCCCAAGCCACAGTTTAATTTGCTTTTTAAATATAAAACACTCATCGCAAATGTTTTAGTTAGAACGCCCGTATGCAAACCGACAGCTTCCCAAGGAAGCCAAGAGAAAATGTGTCAAGTAGGATTTCTGCTGCTCTTGATCGCAATCATTTTAGATAGAACACCCGTATGCAGAGTGAGAGCAGCGCTGGATTTGTGCATCCCTTCAACGCAAATGGTTGTTTTGGATGACCCGTGTGGAACCATGTAAAAACAATTTGGTAAGATTTGTCAATCCTTGTAACACTACGATTTGTCAAAATATGAAGCTAAAAATCACTACCAGTATCTAATTTTTGCAACTAAAATTCAGTGATTAAGCATAGATTTCATTCATTGATTAAGCAGTTGTTCTTAATTTATACAAACAGTTCAATTCGACAGCTGAACCGACCAAAATTTTCCCCAATTGTTGCCAACCACATACTAAAATAGCTAGTTCAACTATATATACTAGCTAATTTTAAGTACGTTGTACAGTTCCACCACATCTATAGTCAGATGAACTGAACAAAATAGCCCCTAAATACTACTACTGCGGAGGGGCTTTGTACTACTTCCGGCTGCCTCTCCTCTGCCGAGCGTGCTCAGTAAGAGGCGGAGGAGGAGGAGCCTACCGACGAGCTGGGCAACCGCAATGCAGTGCCTGCCGCTAATGCAGCTTCAATGACGCTCACCTCGAACTCCCTCTGCCGCTCCAGACGACCCCTCTTGAAGTGGTGGTTCTCCTTGTAGATCTTCTGATTCCTCGCCTTTGAGGCAGCGTGTGCCACTACCAGTGCGGAGGTAAGGCTCTTTGCGTGCTCGACGAGGTGCTCCTCTTCCTCCCGCAGGAACTCGGTGTAGCACACAAGGTCATTGTCGCACGTGCGGGCATCCACCTCCGCCTCCCACCTTCGGGCGGTGGTGACGGAGAGGGTGATGATCCCGACGGTCGATGGTGGGCTGGCGGCCAATGACAGGGTGGCGGCCACGACCACCACCTCCCGCCTTCGGGCCGCGGTGGCGAAGCGGGTGATGGCCACAGTGGCCGGCAGTGGGGTGGCGGCCACGACGGCCATCTCCCGCCTTCGGGCCGCGGCGGCGGAGTGGGTGATGGCCTTGGCTTTCGACGGTGGTGTGGCGGTAATGGCGGCTGGCAACAGCTGCCGATGGGCACCGGCGGCGAAGTGTGTGGTGGGTGTTCTGTGCACAACCAACAGGGATGCCACGCACACTACACTACGCCAGGGACTGTGCTGCCGCCACGGTGTAGCCTCCCAACTGGAGCTATCCTATGATGATGGCGGAGTGGCTGAGTGACGAGGACGGACCGGTGCCATTGGCGAATGTGGGAGAAGCAGACAAGATAAGCTACAGGGATGGAGGGGAAAATGTGACGCAGGACTCACCGGCCGTGAGGGTTTTTATAGCTAGCCGGTAAGCATTGGGATTTTGGGGGATTTCACCGAGTCGGGCATGAAGCTTACACGGGAACCTGTGAGGTTGCGCGGGAACGGGCTCACCGACGATTCATTGGTGCCACCGTTTGGCAAAAAGAACGCCCCCGCGTGCTGCGCAAGCTTGCGCTGTAAGCCGTCTACGGCAATGGGGTGACAAGATGTGCGAGAGGAGGACGATAGGCCACGTACACATACGGTTAGTTAAAAAACGTTTGCGATTTAATTACCTACTATACCACCGTCCTGGTTTATGATTTAACTAATAAAATATGAATGCATGTCGCCAAAGATTATATAGTTGGATTTGTATTTGAACATAGTTTCCAATTATATAATTTTTTAAACATGCATTAACATTTTGTTGGTTAAATTTGAGGGCAAAGTATGGCATGAAATATAAAGGAGACTATAGACTAGACAGAGGTGGTACCACACGTCCGCTCTCTACGCAGCGATGCAACTGTCGACCGGATTGTAGGCGACCATTTGCTGCGTGTTCAACTGTTCCATGCGTGTGGTTGCTTGCGGTTTAGGCGGCCGCGGCGTGCTCTGCTCGCGTCCCACCGCGCGCGCTCTGCTCTCGTGTCCCTCCGGGTGCTTTTCCCTCGTCCTTCCATGCGTGATGCCAATGTTTTGGGCTGGCTCACGATCACGCACGTTCGTGTGCAATCGGTTGCGCCGGGCGCGATGCGACTATGCAGTTACCTGCTGCAAAAGCTGCCATGCGGACGCGCCGAGAATCCACGTCGCCCGGCCCCCTTTATTCCTACGGCCATTTACTGTCATCTCTCGTCTCACATGTCACAATAAGCACACCCACGAGGACACATACAAAGAGGACATCCAGCGGTCCCAATGGCACTCCCCCTGGCTCCAATGGCGCTCCCAGCGGCCGACGACGACAACGGCGGGCAGTTCACCACGCATCACATAGTAGACACCCACATGAGGGGGAAGGCCCTATTGGTGGTGTACACGAACGATCTGGTCTTGGTGGAGAGCTCCATCCAAACTATGGAGCAGTTCCTTGCCGAGGACAAGTACCGAGTGGTCGGCTTCAACCTCGAGTACACCATTGGTCGTGTTGGGCATGATCAGAAGGTTGCCGTCGCTCAGTTGTGCATGCGACATGACGTCCTCGTCTACCACTTCCACCTTGCCACAAGGACTTGCGAGCATTTCTCTAGGTTTATCAAGAGCTCCGACTACAATTTCGCTATGGTGGACACCACCAACGATCTAAAAGCGCTCAAGGTTTCGGACTTGAATTGCCCGAATCTTGTCAACATCCAACACCACTACAAAGTCTGGGGCACCGACAAAAGCAAACTAAACTCCTTCATTGACCTCGCCTTGGCCATCATCGACCCCTACTACATGAAGATGAAGCAAGAGAACAATAAGGACAAGAACGCTTGGCACAGTGTGTGGCATAAGAGACTGGATGAACAACATGTCAGGTACGCGGCCATAGACGAGTACACAAGCTATGAGATGTACAGGCGGATCGTTGACAAGAGGAACTGTCTTCTTGCTGACCCAGACGAGGGATCGAGCCACATAGCAGTGGCGGGAGCGTCACAAGAAGTAGATGACTAGACGATCATTTCTCCTACTTTAGAATGCATGCAATTGTTTATTGAGGTGTGTGCGGATGATCTGTATAATCACTTATGTAATTGGATGTTTATTTTAGTTATATATACACATGTTATTCTACTGTAGACAGAGCAATTCACACGGCTTATTAGCAGCATTCGTCTGTGTTATTATTGGTCTTCGCACACATTTCAGATTACGGACCTGTTTGCCGCGTATCACACACATCTTGTTCAGTTGAACCATTTCCATTGTGTTGCCTAATCACACACAGTTCATCCCAGTGAACCGTATGTTGTATATCGCACACGCCTTCATCTGGTTGCCCGTTTCTTTTGTGCCTCCTCATCACAAACAGTTCATTGAGCTGAACCGTATGCCCTGCATCGCACACGCAACTAAATTCTGAACCGTGTTTGATGCATCTATCATCGCAAACGTTTCGCACCTTTTTAACGGTTTTCCTACACCACTGTTTGCGATCATTGCATCGCGCACAATTTCTTGAAGGGTCTCTAATCGTAGAGTTGTGTTTGGACCATCCTGCAGTAGTGGCGGCTTCCTGGGAGGCAGTGCATGCAGCAGCTTCCTTGTCAGGGGCCTCAGCCTTGGCCTTCTTGCCGGTACTAGGTTTGCCCGAACGTTCTACAGTCATCACTTCCTTGTCTCTTGGATTCTTACTGTGCTTCTTGCCCTTCCTTTGACTAGTTGATTCATCTTCATCCTCTGAATCAACATTAATGCAATCCTTCTCTCCGGGCAACTTCCTTCCTTCTTCCATCCGGGCACATTTTTCCACCAGAGTATATAGTTCTTTCACAGTCTTGGGCAACCGCACGATCATTTTGAAACGAATGCGGCGGTTGTGCACATTGGACTCGCGCCGGATGGATATTTGGAATATTTCTATGAACTTTACTGAATCTCTGCAAATACTTACGGAGGGTTTCTCCTTCCTTCTGCTGGAGAAGCTGCAGGTCGCTGGGCCTACCGGGCTCTTGGTGGCCACCGGTGAAGGCACCGATGAACTCGTGGCACAGGTCTGCCCATGATGAAATGGAGTCCTCCGGCAGGTGCATCAGCCAAGACCTCACATTGGACTTGAGGGCCAAAGGGAATTAGTTGGCGAACACCTTCTCATCTCTTCCCTCGGTAGCCTGAATAGCGATGGTGTAGATGCTCAGGAACTCTGCCGGGTTTAGCCTCCCGTCGTACTTCTCAGGTATCTCTGGCTTGAACGTGCGAATGGACGGCCAACGGACTTGCCACATCTCTCGCGTAAAGTCAGGTCAGCCAACCTCGAAGGGTAGGCACCTGCCAACACTGAGCGCAGGCTCGTCGACGTTGAGGCCGTCACACTCGTCGGTCTGGCGAGGATCCTTGCGGCGCCGGTCGGCGATGACGCGCACGTCTCCCCATTGCCTGTCTTCCAGGGTTCGACGTTGACCTGGACGTGCTAAAGGGTCAGAAGAGGCCATCAAGACATTGTTGGGGTCTTGATTCTGCCGCACCCTCGCCGGCTGCCGCGGCGGGGACTGAACCGTGGGGACGGCCCCCTTCGTACGGCTAGCGGCGCGGGCGGTGGCTGTTGCTTGGGGAGGTTGCAGTGGGCAAACTCGTCATGAGCCCCCAGCTTTGGTGAAACCGAGCAGGCTTTGGATGGTAGCATGCCACTCATCCATCTGCTCGGCCGCTAGCGGGAACCTCAGCAATAGCTGAGCTCGCACCATGGCTTCCGTGGCCGTGCTTGGCATGGATGTCGATGACGTCGACCGCACCGTCGCCTAGATCTGGATGGTGCCAGCGGCGGTTGCGACGACGGCGGCGCCGCGCCCATGCTGCGGTGGGGCGACCATCAAGGCAGCGGGGCCACGTGGCGGTGGTGCTCGAAGATCAGCGGCTCCATCAAGCATAGTGGCCTGGCTGGCTCATCCGGGAGAAGGCGCATGCGCCACGGGCGCTCCCGTCATGGGGGCGACCGGAGGGCGATGGCTCGCCCCGGACCGAGCGCCGTTGTTGCGGCTGTGCTCGTCGGCGAGAGGAGGGGGCACGAACAGAGTGACCCCCTCGCCCGCACCTTGTAGAGCTTGACCGTCGAGACACTGTTAATGTTGTTCTCTTGCGGCAGCTCTTGCGCCCGCGTCGGCCGCGGGGGAGGTGGTAATGGTGCCACCTATTCCAATCACGCCCCAAATGGTGTCAACATCCTCACGTGCCCCCGCGTCCCCCGTGGCGTTAGAGGCCGCGGGCCATGGAGCCTTCGAGGTGGATGGGTGGGCCGAGTTACCAGATTTGCTCTTGGGCACCATGGTCGATGGTGTCGTCGAGGATGAAGATGTCGATGAAGATGACGCGTGTCGTACACTTCCCCTACCTGGCGTGCCAAGGATGTCACAGGATTTCTGCGGCCACCTATGGGACCGGGTGGCCCCTTATTGGTTCGGCAGGGGGCGGCGTGTTGCACAAAGAGCAGACCAGCGTACGACAATGCGACAGAGAGCACACAAGCGATTTACCCAGGTTCGGGCGTCCACGAGGCATAAGACCCTACTCCTGCTTTAGTAGATTGATGGAAGAATGGATATGGTGGTGTGTAGTACACTTGCTAAGCAAGGTTTGCCTCGGGGGCACAGCGACTACGTGTGTGTGGTGGCTTGGGATTGTCAATTTTCCAACCTTCTAACTGTAGGGTAATGCAGCAGAAAACAAAAAATTTCTGACCTACGCACCAGCCCAGGACCACTATGGAGACTGCATATATGGTTTGATCTTTTTCGTTACTGACGCATAGAGCAGCGGGAAGTAGAGTCGATGACGACCAGCGGTGCAGATCCCCGCAGCTAGGATTTACAACCTCCCAACCGCGAGGATGTATACCCTCATCTGCTCCTCAGACAGCACTCCGGGAGGCGGTCGAATAGCCCCCGGACGGTGTAGCGGACAGCCCTTTGGGAGGACCTTCGAAACTCGAACGGTCACTCGGACAGCCCTTCGGGAGGACCTTCGAAACTCGGACGGTCGCACGGACAGCCCTTCGGGAGGCACTCACGAACTAAGACCGAAACTACGATCTCTCTATAGAGTTGCACACATATGGTGTCATCTATCCGGCAGGGCTTCGCCGTCCAGAACTAGTTCCTGCTGGAACCCAGACAGCCTTTCGGCTCTACAAAACTATTTCGCGGGGAGGGAGAGAGAAGCCAGATCATTGCATGGCACTTGTATGTGAGAAGGGATGAGGAGAATGGAAGCCCCTTCTCCTCCTTTTATAGGCCAAGGCAAGGGGTGGGGTGGTGGAAGAAATACCAAAACACCCATGCTACATGTCCCACATGAAGGGTGAAATGGTAACTCAAGTGGGGCACCAAGGGGACACCATGGAGGCACCCTCTTGGCTAGCCACAACCTTGCCCCCTCCCATGGGGGGGCCCAACAAGCCACCAACATGTCTCCTAGAAACATGGGTGCTCCCAAGACAAAAAGGCACCAAACATGTAACCCCCGATTCATGGGATCTTGTCCCCTCGTGTTGAGACAAGATGTTTTCCGTGAAACATTTTTTCTGAAAAATTTCGGAAGGTCCCAGAACATTTCCGTCACCCTCTAAAATTATTATGGGCATGATCCGAAACATTTCCGGTGTGGTGATTTTTATCAGCGAAAGGCAACAACGGTGGTTACGGCAACTCCGGAACATTTTCGGTTTTTCTCTCCGAAAATTCCCAAAAGTTCCCAGTCCAATTCTGGGGCCCACTAAGAATTTCCAGGAAAGTGCCGAAACCATTTTGAGCTAATAATATATTCCCAAACAACTTTTTGGTTTTACCGAAACTCTTTCAGTGTTCTCTCTCCGGAACTCTTCCGTTGTCTCCGAAACTTTTCCGGCGACTTTCTCTCAGACTCCCCGTCTAGTATTCAGCAGATAGATGACCCTTAAGCGTGTGACCCTATAGGTTCGGTGAAGTATAGACATGACATGGAACCCCTTCTGATCAATGATCAACATTGGAGCCGTGGACACCCATATTGACCCCTATACCCACACGAATGAATATTCGAGTGAACCTCCAGTTGCTGTGTGCTATTCCTGTTGCTTCATGATATGTTTACAAATACCCGAGGTGAGATTTACTTGCATCCCTGTGGATCAACGATTTGTTCACTATGCTAGTTACCTCGTTACCAGTTTTGTTCCCTTTTCTCGTTTCCGTGTTGCGGCATTCCTGTGATCAAATCACATTGTGTCTAGCCAGACGATGATGAATACCGTAACACCGAGAGGGCCCGAGAATATCTCTCCATCGTTGGAGGAGCAAATCCCAATCTTGAGCTATCAAGTTACTTGACACACTTTTCCATGAACCCGTAAGCCACCGTAATAGCCACCCATTTACGGATGACGTTTAACAAACCCCAAAGTTCATGAAGAAAGTATGAAGAAACTCGATACTCTCATGGTCTAAGGTATTATGCAAACGTTAACCATCTCTGTGTTATGTACCATTAACTTGTGACGAACGAATCTCATAGCATAACATCAATCTGGGTCGATTCAACACAAATGTTATCTTAACATTGTGCCCTCAAAGTTGCTGGCATAGACATGCCCATGACCAGGAAAACAGAATCATCATCAACACTTGAGCTAGTCTTAGAGGCCAGACTAGGAATACTTCTTACCGTTTATTATTCCACATGTGCATATGAGTCTTCCTCCGAGCCTCATGTTATTGCAGACATGAGAACCATAGCAGTTATAGCATGGAACATAAACATAATAATGAACATGGAGATAACTAATAGCATTTATTATTGCCTCTAGGGCATATCTCCTACAGACTCCCACTTGCACTAGAGTCAATAATCTAGTTAATGCTAATGCACTTTACACCTATGGCATACCGGTGTAAAAATTGCTTCGCATGTGGTATAGCCTGATTTCCATCGGATCTGACAACTTCAGTTCCGTGTCTATCTCTGCATATCCTCGCGTTTTCACGCTTTCACAAAATTCACATTTTGTGCGGACTTGGCTTTTATGTATGTGAATCATAGGTCGAACCTTGATTCCTCAGACTGAGTTATGGAGAAACTACCTACAGTAGTATCCCATTGACAAAAGCCATCTTGGAACCATACTAAGTTCATGAATCAACTATATGATTCAACATCTTGTTTGTCGCTTCTAAAGCGTCAACATACTTAGTCATTTGTTATAGAATTCGCCACAATATCCTGTTGGGAACAATTTCCAACTACAGTGCCACCATATTGTGTATTACACAAAATCCTTAACTTAAATCAAAAATCGCATCGAGAAAAGATGAAGACTGTATCGATGTAACATTTTACAACAAACTCTTCATGATCTCCGCTTGCGAGAAAACATATCATCAGTACTTACTCTAGTACTCAATGACATCTTTCACTGTTGTCCCACGATTAGTACTTTGATCACTTTAGTATCCATACTCACAACACCTTGGGAGTATCGGACATATCTGGTTGTTTTACATACCATGGAGTACATGATTAATCCAAACACAAAAGTATGTGGAATCTGCATCATGTATTTTGCTCATCAGTGTTTTGGGACACCGAGTCTTGCAAAAAACTCTTCCATGTGACTCCGGCAAGAATCACTCCTTGGCAGTTGGCGCGGCATGGTCAACAAACGAGAGTCATCGGAAGAGGACTGTACGTGGAGAGCCTGACGGCTGGGACCCATGAGGTCCATGGTTGCACGCAAGGAAAGTTCCTCCTTATTAAGCTGAATTTTTTCCCCTCCCCCTGACAGTTGGAACCCACCGGTTGTATCTTCGCACGGAAGGAAGTGCCTCCTTGTTATGCGAAAAAACTATTCCTCCCGAGGACAACTGGGACCCGGAAGATTTGGTGGCTGGCTTGTGGGCCTACTAAGCGGACGTGTACGCAGGGCTTTGTCAACTTAATCAACAAAAGATTCTAGCACCTGGACCGTTGGATGTTAATCCAACAGCCGTGCTCCTTCTTCAACCTCTGTACTTGCTCCTGTCTCCCGTGGGCGCCAGTGCTGCCACGCACCCGAACCAGTCAACATTTCCACTCCTCTCCATCTGCGACTCCACTGCCGCATCTTCCCATTCTCCGGGTCGTTCTACTCTAGGGCCTCGCCGTCGTCCACCGACCTTGGTGTGCTCGGCATGGTCAACAAACAAGAGTCATCGGAAGATGACTGTATGTGAGAGGCTGACAGTGGGGACACACCACACCCATGGACGCATGCATGCAACTGCATCCTTTTTACCCTGAAAAATAATGTTTTCTCGCCCTGACTGCTGGGACCCACCAGCTACATCTTCGCACACGAGGAAGTGCATCCTTATTACAGGCAAAAAAATGATTCCCCTGATAGCTGGGACCCAATAGCTATATCTTCGCATGCAAGGAAGTCCGTCCTTATCCTCCCTGACAGCTGGGACCTACCCAGTCGAAGCGTACGTACCGTTGTCTGTCTTGTCATGAACGTGTATGTACATACTGATCGGTCGGTCGCTCTGCAACGATGAACCATGGCCGAGTAAGTAGCGGCACATGTCATAGAAGAGCCTCCGACATAGCGGTTCAGGTTGTCCTGTCTTAACCGTGTACAGGTACATACAGCCACATGCCAAAAAATACGGCCATGTACATACATACGGGCGGGGTCTCGAATGCCTACTCATGCATATGTACAGCCAGGGCTCGTGTACATGGAGAGGCAGCGACGGCGTCTTGTTGATCGGCAGCCAACCGGCTGGATCGGAATGGAGAAACTGCGTCGTCGTGTTCATCAGGAGGCAACGGAATGTGTCGTGTACATGGAGAGGCACGCAAGGAACATCCGATCGAGACGAGGCCCGGCATACCACAGAATGGAGGAAACAGCCTTGTGTTCGACCGCCTACGGTCGAAATGGGATCTTGTTCAATGGGAGGGGTGTGGCGTACCGCAAAACGGAGGAAATGGACTTGTGTTCGAGTGCTTACAGTCGAAACAGGGTCCTATTGATCGGGAGGGGTGTGGCGTATCGCAAAACGGACGAAACAGACTTGTGTTGGAGCGCTACAGTCGAAACGGGGGTCCTGTTGATCGGGAGGGGTGTGGCGTACCAGAAAACAGGACTCCACGGGCTATTGTTCATCTCCACCGTCAACCTCCTCCAGCCTCCACGGGCCACTGTCCATCCACCGTCAACCTCCTCCAGCCTCCACCTGCGACTGTTCATCCACGGGCTCCTATTCATCCAGCCTCCACCGCTCCTCCACCGGCTATTGTTCAACCAGACCTCTCCACGGGGTCCTGTTCAACCACCCCTCCACGGGCTACTGTTCATCTGGCCTTCCATCGGCTACTGTTCAACCAGCCCTCCACGGGGTCCTGTTCATCCAGCCCTCCACAGGGTCCTGTTCATCCACCCCCAACTGGCTCGATCAATCGGGGTCCTGCTCATCCAGCGGTAATGGCCTGTACTACCATGGGGTCCTGTTCATCCAACCCCCATCGGGAACTGTTCATCCAACCCCCCAACAACGCTCACATTTCATCAAGAGGCAGTAGGTTCGATCGGCTTCAGTTAGCAGCAGTAGCGAAGGAATCGCTCGATCAGGTTCAGTTAACAACCAGATTGATCGATAGATCGGGTTCAATAATGCATAGCATGCAGTGCAATCGCTCGGGTTAAATAGGTGAACGCCTCACTCGGGTTCAGTTAGAGCCCAACGCCTCTCACCCACGCACGTATGTGTATGAGGGAAACGCGCATCGCTTGGCCCCCGACCACCCACCGTAACCGGGAACTCCCTGATATTTTCCTCGCCCTCGCTTCTACCACGGTTATTTCCGTCATGACGCCCCAAAGAATGTCATGTGGCTACGTCTCCGGCCCGCCCAAGACGAAAAGCCCATTTTCTGTCATGATTTTTTATCATAGAAGTAGGAGCCCACCACATCTATGATGATACCGGGTTTTGTCACAATTATCGTCATAGAAGTGTCATAAGCATGGCAGAAAAAAATTTGTTCAACCCAAAATGTCACGGATGTGTCTTTTTTTTGTAGCACACTAAGCATAATATCTGGCCTAGATGCACATAGATACAATAATGAGGCAATCTGGAGCGGTATACCTTTTGATCGAAGTCTATACCATTTTCATCAGTGCATAGTTGGCCATTTGTGGGCATAGGGATTTTGACGCCTTTGCAATCTTGCATGCTGAATTTCCTCAACACATCCTTGAGGTATTTCTCTTGTGATATGAAGATACCATTGCATTGTTGACGAATTTGAAGACCTAAGAAGAATTTCAATTCTCCCATAGAAATTTGATATTCCTCACTCATCATACAGGCAAATTCGTCACTGTAACGTTGGTTAGTACAACCAAAGATAATATCATCAACATATATTTGGCACATGAATAATTCATCATCATAGGTTTTGGTGAAAAGAGTTGGATCAAGTGAACTAGGTTTGAAGCCTTTCTTCATGAGTAATTCCTTCAAAGTATCATACCACGCCCAAGGGGCCTGCTTAAGACCATAGAGGGCCTTATTGAGTCTGAAGACTTTGTCAGGATGCTTTGGATCTTCAAAACCTAGAGGTTGAGCAACATATACTTCTTCCTCAAGCTTACCATTGAGGAATGCACTTTTCACATCCATTTGATATAAGAGATATTATGATGGTTAGCATAAGCAAGCAATACATGAATAGCCTCAAGTCTAGCAACAAGTGCAAAAGTTTCATCGAAATCAAATCCTTCAACCTGTGTATAGCCTTGAGCTACAAGACGAGCCTTATTCCTCACCATGGGGCCATTTTAATCTTGCTTGTTGCGGTAGATGCATTTGGTACCAATGATATTGTGCTTGCGAGGGCCTGGACGCTTGACAAGTTCCCAGATATTGTTGAGATCGAATTGATGTAATTCCTCTTGCATGCTTGAATCCACTCAGGCTCCAGAAATGCCTCATCAGCTTTGGGTGGGCTCTGTGATAGAGACAAAAGTAAAGTGCCCGCAAAAGTTAGACAAATGTGAAGCCTTTGAGCATGTGAGAGGACCTGGTATGTTGATGTCGTTGATGACTTTCTCGATCTGCACTTCATTTGCAACGTGGGGTGAGTGGGTTGAGGACGTTGAGTAGGCTCAGTAATTTCTTCAGATCCATTTTCCTCAGGTGCACCAGCATGATGTTCTTCATGATCTGGAATGACTTCTTCAGCAGATTCTTCGGTAAGAATAACATCCTCAGTAGCCTTGAACTTGATGGATTCCTCAGGTGACATTTCATCTAGCATAGGAGGCAGGTGCTCTCTTTGTGAGCCATTAGTTTCATCGAACCGCACATCTATAGTTTCACCAACCTTGTGATGAACGGTGTTAAAGACTCTGTAGGTGTGCGTGTCCTTACTGTAACCAAGCATAAAACCTTCATGTGCTTTCGGTGCAAATTTAGAATTGTGATGAGGATCTCTAATCCAACATTTAGCACCGATGACTTTGAAATAACTCACATTGGGTTTCTTGCCAGTGAGGAGTTCATATGAGGTCTTTTTGAAGAATTTGTGAAGATATACCCCGTTGATGATGTGGCACGCAGTATCAATTGCCTCAGGCCAAAAGTGAGGAGGTGTCTTGTATTCATCAAGCATAGTGCGAGCCATCTCAACAGAGTCCTGTTCTTGTGCTCCACGTTGACATTCTGCTGAGGAGTATAAGGGGCAGATAACTCATGAGTAATACCAAGTTCATCAAGATAATCATCAAGACCAGTACTCTTGAACTCGGTCCCATCGTCACTCCTAATATGCTTGATCTCCACACCGAAGTTTGTTGAAGCCCTCGAGGAAAATCGTTTGAAGACTTCCTGCACTTCAATTTTGTAAGTGATGATATGCACCCATGTGTAATGAGAATAGTCATCAACAATAACAAAACCATATAGAGATGTTGCATTTGTGAATGTGGCATAGTGAGTAGGCCGAAGAGATCCATGTGAAGCAATTCAAATGGACGGGTGGTAGTCATGATAGTCTTTGAGGGATGCTTGGACTTGGTCATCTTTCCAGCTTCACAAGCTCCACACAGATGGTCCTTGAGGAATTTGACACCCTCGATGCCAATGACGTGCTTATTCTTTGCGAGTGTGTGCAAGTTCCTCATGCTAGCATGACCTAGTCGTCGATGCCATAACCAGCCTTCTGAAGCTTTTGCAAGTAGACATGTGGCAGGATGTGGTCCTGCAGAAAAATCAACAATATACAAGTCTCCTTTCCTACATTCTTTAAAGACTTTGGAATTCTCAGATTCCATGATCACAATGCAACGATATTTGCCAAAGACAACAACCATATCAAGATCATAAAGCATTGCGATAGACATGAGGTTGAATCCTAAGGACTCGACAAGCATGACTTTGTCCATGTGTCGATCCTTTGAGATTGCAACCCTACCTAGACCCAATACCTCGCTTTTTCCTTTGTCAGGGTAGGTGATATGCTTCAGATGCGATGGAGATAAAGCAGTGTCCATCAATAAGCTCTTGTCACTGGTTGTGACGCCCCCAATTCAATCATACACGCAAATGTGTACGATCAAGATCAGGGACTCATGGGAAGATGTGACAACACAACTCTAGACACAAATAAAGTAATACAAGCTTCATATTACAAGCCAGGGCCCTCGAGGGCCCGAATACAGAAGCTCGAAAGCACAAGAGTCAGCAGAAGCAACAATATCTGAGTATAGACATAAGTTAGACCAGATTGCCTTAAGAAGGCAAACACAAAAGCAACAATGATCGAAGAGGTAAGGCCTCCTACCTGGGACCTCCTAACTACTCCTGGTCGTCCGCGGTCTCCACATAGTAGTATCCGTCGGCGGTGGTATCTGGCTCCTGATCTCCACCATCTGGTTGCAACAACTGGAAAGAAGAAAGAAGGGGGAAAAGGGGTAGCAAAGTAACCGTGAGTACTCATCCAAAGTACTCGCAAGCATCAGATCTATATTAAGTATGCATTGGTATCAAATGGAAGGTATGTAACTGTGGACTGAACTGCAGAATGCCACAATAGAGAGGAAGGCCTAGACTATCGAAGACTAGCATCTTCAAGCTACTCCAAGCATCTTTCAGCATGGAGAAGAGTAAAGAATAGTAGTTTACAAATAACAAACATGTTGTAGTATTAATGCCCAGAGATCCTTCCTCGACTCCCTACGTGAAAGCAATCTCGGGGCCACATATCTCAAGTATCCATTTCTAGTTGTAAAAGATCAGGATATAAGTCTGAATGTCCGTCACAATGGACACGGCTATTAATAGATAATCTTCCCTGCAGGGGTGCACCACGTTTTCCAACATGCTTGATTACTCTGGCCGGACGCACTTTTCTGAATCAATGCCCGGCCTTGGAAGATCAACACATCGTAGCCCTACCTAGGCTCAGCAGAGAGGTCCCCTCCAGTCTACATCCTAAGCACTCCGGGATCTGGGTCCATCGCCCGTTGCACTCTAGGTCGTTGCGTGCACGGCGTATCCAGGCTCCACCACTACAGGATGGTGCTAGCCTAGTCGTGCCACAATGCTGAACTGGACGTGTGACAAAGCTTCGGCTGATACTACGTCGTCGAGGCCCATAACTATTCTCGCGTGGTGGTTAGTGCATAAAGGCCAAAGGCCAACTTAGAAGAAATACCCAAACCATAGTGTATTATTAGCTTGTGGAGACGAGCAGGGACTCACGATCAATGTGACCCCGTCGCCCCGTCTCGTGGACTTACGACAAGGGCCCAGAATGCCCGGCCATGCCACGTAATTATCTTGCGGGTGCTCTCCGGGCCCGCCTGACTTTCACAGAGGTCTCAAGTAAAATCAAGGTAACCATGTGTCCAAACATCAAGGGGAAAATCCAAGGAATCACCTTCGATGGATTCCACTCGATGTAATCATCAAGGTGAACGTAAGAGGAATCACCCTCGAGGTTCACACTTGAGGGGTTGCACGGCAGAGTCGTATCGGGAGTGGTAAAGGAGGAATCACCCTCGATGACCATGACCGAATAGCTACACTACAGAGTCATCACATGAGTGCATTATGAGGTATCATCCTCGGCACTCGATAGTAGCTTTACAAAGTCGAGCAACAAAGGGGGTGTGATGTGAGGTGAGGTGTCGGGCTCTGGTCGTCGATCACGTTGATTGAGTCGTCGATGATGAAGCAGGGGAAACAAGGACAAGGTGGGGGTCACTGATGGATCACTAACCAACCTATACTAAGCAGTTTAGGATAAGCAGGTAGGTAACAATAGCAGGTACAAACGCAGGTTATGCATTAGAATAGGAGCAATCAATTACAGTAGCAAAATCTAATGCAAGCATGAGAGAATGGAATGGGCGATATCGGGATGATCAAAGGGGGGGCTTGCCTGGAAACTCCGCTGAAAGGGAAGAAGGGTCGTTCTACCGCAAACAGATGCATGACAGGACAACAGGCAAAGCTAGGGATGTTCTACCGCGGCACTACATGAAATAGGAGAAGGGGAAAAACATCCGGGAAAGTTTTCCTGAAGTTTGGCACTTTCGGACAGACGAAATGGAGGGTAAGGTTGCATGTTCTCTATGCTAGGGGCACGTGACAGATGAACGAAGAGCGTATTCGGATTCGTCATATTTTTCTGAGCAACATTCATGTATAAAACTTTTTCGTCCGAGTTATGTATTATTTTCTATGAATTTTCAAAGATTGAAACAATTTCTGAGATTATTATTAATTCTAAAACAGAGTTATTGCACCAGCATGACATCATCATGGCGTCAACAGTCAACCAACCAGTCAAACAGGGCAACGGGGCCCACTCCATAGGCTTAGCTAATTTAAGCAGATTTAAATTAACTAATCTAGTTAATTAGGCTAATTAAGCATAGTTAATTAAATCAATTAATTACATTACTAATTAATTAATTAATTAAATTTTACGATTCGGTTCTCTCCCATCTAAGAATTCACCTTGCAAGCCAACACACACAATAGCCCAAATAGCGGGGTTATGTCCAAGAATATGCATTTTCATCTTATGCTTCCAACTAGCAAAATTAGTGCCATCAAAGTAAGGACCTCTACGGTGGTAATTTCCCTCGCTAGATGCCATACTCTCCTAGGTTGTGAAACCAAGGCTATGACTTCCAAAAGCTATGAAAATCAAGGCAAATGGAGACCAAAGCTCTGATACCACTTGTAGGATCGAAATTATGTCTAGAGGGGGGTGATTAGACTACTTGACCAAATAAAAATCTAGCCTTTTCCCAATTTTAGTTCTTGGCAGATTTTAGCAACTTTGGACAAGTCAAGCAATCTTAACACAATTCAAGCAAGCATGCATAGAGTATATGAGCAGCGGAAAGTAAAGCATGTAACTTGCGAGAATGTAAAGGGAAGGGTTTGGAAGATTCAAACGCAATTGGAGACACGGATGTTTTTGTCGTGGTTCCGATAGGTGGTGCTATCATACATCCACGTTGATGGAGACTTCAACCCACGAAGGGTAACGGTTGCGCGAGTCCACGGAGGGCTCCACCCATGAAGGGTCCACGAAGAAGCAACCTTGTCTATCCCACCATGGCCATCGCCCACGAAGGACTTGCCTCACTAGCGGTAGATCTTCACGAAGTAGGCGATCTCCTTGCCCTTACAAACTCCTTGGTTCAACTCCACAATCTTGTCGGAGGCTCCCAAGTGACACCTAGCCAATCTAGGAGACACCACTCTCCAAGACGTAACAACTGGTGTGTTGATGATGAACTCCTTGCTCTTGTGATTCAAATGATAGTCTCCCCAACATTCAACTCTCTCTCACAGGATATGGATTTTGTGGAAAGAAGATTTGAGTGGAAAGCAACTTGGGGAAGGCTGGAGATCAAGATTCATATGGTAGGAATGGAATATCTTGGTCTCAACACAAGTGTAGGTGGTTCTCTCTCAGAAAATATAGGTTGGAAGTGTAGGTTTGTTCTGATGGCTCTCTCCATGAATGAAGAGGAGGTGGAGGGGTATTTATGGCCTCCACACAAAATCTAACCGTTACACATAACTTCCCAAACTCGGTGGGACCGAATGGTTAAACTCGGTCTGACCGATTTAGCAAAGCTAGTGACTGTTAGGGTTTTCGGTGGGACTGACATGCAACTCGGTAGGACCGATATGATTAGGGTTAGGGCATAACGTAATCTCGGTGAGACCGATTACACAAACTCGGTGAGGCCGATTTTGGTAATAAGCTAACCAGAGAGTTGGTCAGGTAAACTCGGTGAGACCGATCGCTCATTTCGTTGAGACCGAAACGTTATGAAGGCAAAACAGAGAGTTTACATTGCAATCTCGGTGGGACCGATCGCTCATCTCAGTGAGACCGAAATGTTACGAAGGGAAACATAGAGATTACAACCCCATCTCAGTGAGACCGAGATCCCTATCCGTCAGACCGATTTGCCTAGGGTTTGTGGCAGTGGCTATGACATTTGAAACTCGGTGGCGCCGTATAGGAAGAATCGGTGGGGCCGAGTTTGACTTTTGGTTTAGGTCATATGTGGATGTGAGAAAGTAGTTGAGGGTTTTGGAGCATATCACTAAGCATTTTGAGCAAGAATCTCATTAAGCAACACCTCATTCCTCCTTGATAGTATTGGCTTTTCCTATAGACTGATCTTGGATCACTAAAATAGAAAATGTAGAGTCTTGAGTTTTGAGCTTGAGCCAATCCTTTGTCCTTAGCATTTTGAGGGGTCCACTTTTCTCATCCATGCAATGCCAATCATTGAGCTTTCCTGAGATATTAATCTTGAAATAGCATTAGCTCAATGAGCTATATGTTGTTAGGAATTACCAAAACCACCTAGGGATAGTTGCACTTTCAATCTCCGCCTTTTTGGTAATTTATGACAACATATAGATCAAAGCTTCGACAAATGATAATAAGAGTGAAAAACATTGTCGCTTTGAGAAGTATGTGAAAAGCAAGAGATCCCCCTAAATTTGTGCATAGTTTAAGATTTGCTTTGGACTGCAAATGCACAAAGAGTTAGGATCATGGGTTACTCTTCCATGTCACATACATCTTGGTGGAGCGCTCAAAATGATAATAATTAAAATACATGCACTCATCACCAAGCAAAGTGAATGATCATATGGAAAAAGGATAATGTCATCCAACAAGCATTAAGGTAGCATATGATCAAACACATGATCATCTAAGCATCACAAAGGCATAAAGTATCTCAACCAAGCAAATAAATGAAGTTTAACCACCAAACAAAAAGAGAGAATAAAAAGCAACGCTCTCTCTCGAAGCCTATGATCTATACATTTTCTCCCCCTTTGGCAACAAGTTACCAAAAAGATCATAAAATGCATAGTGCTAGATCGACACTCAGGCTTGGTCTTCAGGTGGTGGTGTAGACTCCAAGAACGAAGGCATCAGTCGATGTAGATGGAGCTGGTGGAGTAGGTGCTGGAGCCGGTGGCACTGAAGTTGTAGCTGGTGCAAATGCAGTAGCTCTGGTGTCTGGAATAGGCACTGCAGCAGACCTCTGACCTCTGGGCACTCTAGCAAAAGCATCAGTGGTTGTATTGCCCTTCTTCTCCTGCACTTCATCCTGAAGTTGCTCAACGACTGACTGGATCTCAATGACCTTCACATCTAGGTCATAGAACTTCTACTCCACGACCCTCTCCAAGATCTCCTGGTTTTGAGTCAGGGTAGCCAATCCCTTCTCAATCCTTAGAGTGGAGGCAATCAAGTAGCCAAGTTGTTCATGCGTGCTCTTCAGAACATACTGAGATGCCTCTTCAGTAGTTGGCATCTTTGCAGCCTTTTCAGTCCTTGCCTTCTCCTTCTTGGCTTGTGCGTGCACAGAAGATGGTTCATTTTCATCCATCACCACAGTGTTGTCCTCAAAGTTTGGGTAGATGGGCAGGTGCTCCTTGTCCAGCAGATATGTGTCAGTGCCCATCTTGGAGTTGATCAGCTCATGGATCTGTGGGGCATACCCACAACTCCTCTTTATGGTTTCCACTATTCGTCTTATGACTTTGAACTTCTGTGGGACATCAAAGATGTAAAGCAAGTTAATTGCATGGCCTCTGATCATTTCGTGATCACCTGACTTTGGCAAGAGAGTGTGCCTGAGGATCCAGTTGATAGTTGGCAAGCCTGACAGAAGGTAATGTATAGATCCAAACTTGTGTGTCTCAAGAGCAGCATCTGGGATCTCCTTGTACATGTGTGCCATGGTGTTGTGATCCTTCTTCTTCTTGGCATAGACATCCAAGTCATCTTCACTCTCTTCTGGGGCATTGATCAACTTAGCCCATTCTGCAACTGTGGACTGGTACCTAGTACCTTCAGACATCCAGACAATCCTTCCATCTGGGTAGAAGTGAGCTGTGGAGTAGAACTGCATGATGAGCTCATCATTCCATTTTGTGAGCTTCTGAGCCACAAACTCATCAACTCCACAAGCCTTGAAGCTGTCATATACACTAGGGAAGTGATCCTCATTTTCCTCAATGAATGACCAATCGACCCATCTCATGTCACACACTATGGGCTTCTTGTCAAGCAAGATGGTCTCATAGAAGTCCTGTTGTTCCTTTATATGGAACCTGTAATCCACAGTTGTCCTTCTCCTGGTGGCATATGGATCAGACTCTCTCCATAGCCTTAGACCAAAGTCCTTCCTGACTTTCATGTTCTCTGCAACTGGATGAGCATCATTGTGATCTGGAATTTTTGGCTTCAACTTCCTCAAGACAAAAGAATCATCTTCTTCTTCCATTGCAGCTTCAGGCATTGGGGCCTTGTTATTCTCTGCTGCTGGGATGTTCCTGGTTCTCCTCTTGGGTGCAGTTTTGGGTTTTGGAGCAGCTGGCTTAGAAGTTCCTTTGGGCTTAGATGGAGCATCCCCTGATCTTATGGCATCTCCCATAAGCTTCTGAGCTTTAGGTGCTGGTGCAGCATCCTCTTCCTCTTCCTCTTCTTCAGAGTCTTTCATTATTGAAGATCTCCCAAGCACTCTGACAGTGGGCTTCTTGGCCCTTCCTTTCCTTTTCTTTTCTGCCACAACCTGCTCTTTGGGTGCAGATCCCAAAGTCTCCTGAGTAGATGTTCTGGCTTTAGACATTGGAGCTCTCTTGGCAGGAAACTTTTGCTTCATACCTGGCTTAGTGGCAGCAGTTGTGCCATAGTCCTTTTTTAGGACTTTCCTCTTTGAGGTGGCCTCTTCCTCCTCAGCCACATAGTCCTCATCCTCTGACTCTGAGGTTCTTTTCTTGCTGGCCCTTGTGGCAGCCTTTGGCAGATTGCTAGGTGTGCTCCTGCTTCCATCATCTGAGCTGCTAGAGGGACTAGTGCCCTCACTCAAGTGAACCTGTTCCTCAGACATGTTCTGACTATCACTCTGATCTGACATGATGCAAACACTAACAGCAGACCCTGTGAACATATTATAGATGAGGTAGAGTGGATGAGCATCACGAAGTGTAGAGGTTTTTGCAAAAGAATGAGTTAAAAACTTAGTTTTAGTTTTCAACAGAAAGCATTTCGGATCTACCGATTTGCAAACTCGGTGATACCGAAGCAGCTTTTGGAACCTAAACCAGTGGACTCGGTCAGACCGAGTCACAGTTCGGTGGCACCGAGACTGCTAGGGTTTCACAAAGTGCTGAACTCAGTCACATCGGTTTGCAATTCTCGGTTAGACCGAGAATCACATGTGCAATGGCCTGAGCCAAATCGGTGGAACCGATTTTATCAACTCGGTCGGTCCGAGATGGTTTCGGCAGAAACCTAACACTAAATTTTCAATTCACAACTAAACTATGAAGTGTTTTCGATGGATAGAATGATCTCAATCATGGCAAGATACATGGCAAAGCAATGTGCTGGGGAATCGGAGTAAGAACAGTACAAAGATCAAGTCCATACCCTAGTTCGGCAATGAACTTGCTACGGCGACAACGGCGGAGACGATCCCGTTAACGGCGGCGGGGACCAGCAACAGGAGGCGGCTAGCGACGAGGAGGATGATCCGGAGACCCAAGGAGGTAGAGCAGGCTAAGCGCGGGCGAGGAGGTTCGGAAAGTTTTCTAAAATTTGACCCATGGATATATATAGCCTGACCCTGTCGGTGTGACCGAGTGGAATAACTCGGTGGCACCGAGATTCATAACTACAAGCAGTTACTGAAACTCGAGGTGACCGAAAAGTTCAAATCGGTTGCACCGAGATTGAAAACCTAGATCGACTTAGTGATCTCGGTATAGCCGAAATGGATGAATCGGTCAAACCAAAACACACAAAGAAGTTTTGGAAGTTTAAGTCTATGACGAATCGGGGACTCCTAGTGCTCCTCACACAGAGTGGTTCAAATCTGACTTGATCAAACTTTGTGATGCACCATGAATAGAGTTTGAGACGAGAAAAGCATAGATAGCTAGAGAAGGTTCTTAGGCATTCTTGTCCATCCACTTGGCCAAAAGAAAAGGAAACCAATCAATCAAAACAATAAGTGGATGTCCTCGAATGAGTAAATTATCCAACCAACATGCTCACACAATAAAATGACAGATGAAATATGTGGCAAAGCATGCACAAACAATTCTAGCATCTATCAAGCAATTGGGGATGACTAGGTCATCTATATATGAGTATATTGACTTAGGAGTCAAATGAGAACATTTGATCGTAGGTCATACTCATCGTTTAAGCACAAGTGGGGTTACCACTTTTACATAAATCATTGTTGTGTTCACACCATTAGAGTTGCTTTAGCTCAATTCTTAGAGTAAAGCTCCCACTAGATGTGAGATCCCCCCTTAGAGGGATGATCTAACCTTGGGTTTTGTCGATGATGACTTCATGTAGGTGTTGAAGATGTGGATACTCTAAGTTGATGTAGATCATTCGGAGCTATCCTTTGGAGTGAATTGCACTTTCAATACCTACACGGGTTAGTCCCACAAGGAACAAACAAGGATATCCATAGACATAGAGTGATGCACACACAATATGATGTCCATGAAAGCATTAGGTTACCTTGTCCCTTGTCTTACCAACAAGAGGGTTTGTGACTCCTTAAACTAGTGCAAGATGTGGAAGTTGATTGCACTTGTTCTTGCCAAAATGATAAGAGTGAAGTATGTTGGCGGAGTCACCCTCAAGAACTCTCTAGTTCTTCTTCGGGATCCACACCATCTTGATGGGAATCCTCGGAGTTGTAGTTGTACTTGATGAAGTGGAACTTGATGTAGTCCTGGGAACCCACTTGACCAAGGCCTTAGGAGCTTCTTCAAATGCATCAATTTCCTCTTGAAGCTTGTCCTTGCCTTTTTGCTTGTGGTCTTGTGGTGGAAGATCATCTTGAGCTTTTGTCCCTTTGGAAGAAGTAGGATCATACTTCTCTTGTTGAGGAACAAACTCCGTCTTGGGGTATTGATCTTCTTCCTACTCAACTCCATTGGCATTGAACTTTCGTTCAAAACCAATACCTTGATTCTTCCGGTGCCTTCCTTGCTTGTGTATAATTTCCTCGAATTGCTTACTCCCGGCAAGGCTCTTGTAAACACCTTTCTCTATGATTCCCTTCAATAAGCTATTTTCTTGCTCAAGTGTAACTTGGCTAAGAGAATCATTAGTGGAATCCAGAGAACTACTAGAAGCAACAACATTGGATTTAGCATGATTATTGTTACTACTAGAGGAAGAATCCTTCTTGTTCTTGTTACTAGACTTGACTTGAGGCATGTAAGTGGATAAGAATAAATGCTTGGCAATGTAAGAAGAACTTTTCTTGCGAAGATCATCATTGATTGCCTTTAAGAACTCATGCTCTTTCTCAAGATTGAGCTTCTCAAAATGTAATTTCTCATGAGTCCTTAAAAGTTCTCGATGATCTCCGAAGGTAGTTTCATGAGCTAACTTAAGAGTGTTTAGTTCTTTAGTTAGAGACTCAATCTTCTCCTTATCATTGCCATTCATTTCATCTTGATTAGCATGATTAATTGACTTTTCATCATAGTATTCATCACTAGAGTTGTCAACAAGTAAATCATCATCACCTAACAAGTCATCTTCATCACTATTGAAATCAACATACTTGGGGTGTGATACCTTTGGACCTTTGGCCATGAAGCATCTTCAAATTCCTTCATTTGGTGAATCAAATATGTCGTACGAGTTGGTTGACACAAGTGCTAGACCGGCAACACCTTCATCTTGAGTATATTCGGAGTCGGAGTGATAGCTTCTCTCAGAGTGACTGTCGGAGTCGGAGCCGGATACCCATTCACCAACATGAGCTTGATGTCTTCGTTTTGTGTAGCTCCTTGATGACTTGTCCTTCCTTTCCGAATCCTTGCTTCTCCGAGAGGGTCTTCGTTCATAACGATCATCCCTACTCCTTCTCTCCCTCGATGGTGATTCTTCTCTTCTACTTCTTCTTTTGGGAGAATCTTCTCTTCTCTTGTGGGGAGCCGTACACTCATTAGACTAGTGTCCGGGTCTTCCACAATTGTAGCAGTTTCGCTCTCGACTAGAAGATCTTTTGTCATTGTAGGACCTTGACTTGGAACTTCTCTCTTTGCTTCTATTCTTGTAGAACTTGTTGAAGTTCTTCACCATTAGGCTCAATTCTTCATTGAAGGTTTGTTTCTCACTTGATGATGTGGGAGCTTCACATGAGGCTTTGTAAGCACCACTTGACTTGTTATGGAGCTCCTCCTTATCCTTGAGTGACATCTCATGAGCAACAATTCTTCCAATTACTTCCGTTGGATTGAGATCTTTGTAATTTGGCATCATTTGGATCAATGTGCATACGGTATCGTATTTTCCATCCAAGGCTCTTAGGATCTTCTTGATGATGAATTTGTCGGTCATCTCTTCACTTCCTAAGCCGGCAATCTCATTTGTGATAAGAGCAAGCCTAGAGTGTATTTCAATGACACCTTCACCATCCTTCATTTTTGAACTTGTCAAGTTGACTTTGAAGCACATCCAACTTGGATTCCTTGACGGAGTCGGTACCTTCGTGCATATCAATCATAGTATCCCAAATTTCCTTTGTGTTCTCAAGACGGCTGATTTTGTTAAATTCTTCGGGGCACAATCTGTTGAATAGGATATCACAAGCTTGAGCATTGTATTGCAGCATCTTCAACTCTTCCGCGGTAGCTTCACGATTCGGTTCTCTCCCATCTAAGAATTCACCTTGCAAGCCAACACACACAATAGCCCAAATAGCGGGGTTATGTCCAAGAATATGCATTTTCATCTTATGCTTCCAACTAGCAAAATTAGTGCCATCAAAGTAAGGACCTCTACGGTGGTAATTTCCCTCGCTAGACGCCATACTCTCCTAGGTTGTGAAACCAAGGCTATGACTTCCAAAAGCTATGAAAATCAAGGCAAATGGAGACCAAAGCTCTGATACCACTTGTAGGATCGAAATTATGTCTAGAGGGGGGTGATTAGACTACTTGACCAAATAAAAATCTAGCCTTTTCCCAATTTTAGTTCTTGGCAGATTTTAGCAACTTTGGACAAGTCAAGCAATCTTAACACAATTCAAGCAAGCATGCATAGAGTATATGAGCAGCGGAAAGTAAAGCATGTAACTTGCGAGAATGTAAAGGGAAGGGTTTGGAAGATTCAAATGCAATTGGAGACACGGATGTTTTTGTCGTGGTTCCGATAGGTGGTGCTATCATACATCCACGTTGATGGAGACTTCAACCCACGAAGGGTAACGGTTGCGCGAGTCCACGGAGGGCTCCACCCACGAAGGGTCCACGAAGAAGCAACCTTGTCTATCCCACCATGGCCATCGCCCACGAAGGACTTGCCTCACTATCGGTAGATCTTCACGAAGTATGCGATCTCCTTGCCCTTACAAACTCCTTGGTTCAACTCCACAATCTTGTCGGAGGCTCCCAAGTGACACCTAGCCAATCTAGGAGACACCACTCTCCAAGACGTAACAAATGGTGCGTTGATGATGAACTCCTTGCTCTTGTGCTTCAAATGATAGTCTCCCCAACACTCAACTCTCTCTCACAGGATATGGATTTTGTGGAAAGAAGATTTGAGTGGAAAGCAACTTGGGGAAGGCAGGAGATCAAGATTCATATGGTAGGAATGGAATATCTTGGTCTCAACACAAGTGTAGGTGGTTCTCTCTCAGAAAATATAGGTTGGAAGTGTAGGTTTGTTCTGATGGCTCTCTCCATGAATGAAGAGGAGGTGGAGGGGTATTTATGGCCTCCACACAAAATCTAACCATTACACATAACTTCCCAAACTCGGTGGGACCGAATGGTTAAACTCGGTCTGACCGATTTAGCAAAGCTAGTGACTATTAGGGTTTTCGGTGGGACCGACATGCAACTCGGTAGGACCGATATGATTAGGGTTAGGGCATAACGTAATCTCTGTGAGACCGATTACACAAACTCGGTGAGGCCAATTTTGGTAATAAGCTAACCAGAGAGTTGGTCAGGTAAACTCGGTGAGACCGATCGCTCATTTCGGTGAGACCCAAACGTTATGAAGGCAAAATAGAGAGTTTACATTGCAATCTCGGTGGGACCGATTGCTCATCTCGGTGAGACCGAAATGTTACAAAGGGAAACAGAGAGATTACAACCCATCTCAGTGTGACCGAGATCCCTATCGGTGAGACCAATTTGCCTAGGGTTTGTGGCAGTGGCTATGACATTTGAAACTCGGTGGTGCCGGATAGGAAGAATCGGTGGGGCCGAGTTTGACTTTTGGTTTAGGTCATATGTGGACGTGAGAAAGTAGTTGAGGGTTTTGGAGCATATCACTAAGCATTTTGAGCAAGAATATCATTAAGCAACACCTCATTCCTCCTTGATAGTATTGGCTTTTCCTATAGACTGATCTTGGATCACTAAAATAGAAAATGTAGAGTCTTGAGTTTTGAGCTTGAGCCAATCCTTTGTCCTTAGCATTTTGAGGGGTCCACTTTTCTCATCCATGCAATGCCAATCATTGAGCTTTCCTGAGATATTAATCTTGAAATAGCATTAGCTCAATGAGCTATATGTTGTTAGGAATTACCAAAACCACCTAGGGATAGTTGCACTTTCATGCGGGGAGGACTGCAGCGGTGGTGTTCGCCGGGGATCAAGGACGGCCGAGGCGGAGGGGAACAATGCGATGGTGGCACTGTAGGGGTTCCCGATGCCGATCCGATGATGTACACGACGAGCCTGGGGGTTCTCTAGGACGCCTTGGAACGGCTAGCGGTGGCCGGTCACCACGGGGATGAGGAAGGTGCGACGATGGTCGTGACAGTTGTGTGCTCAGGAGAGAGTGGCGGCGAGAGGAGGAAAGGAGAGAGGGGTAGGGCGCTAGGGTTCGTCAAGGGAGGGAGGAGGGCGCTGGGGACGCCTTATAGACGACGGGTAATCGCGGGATGGCCACCACGCACTCACAGCCGCGGCCATGGTGGTCGGATGCGTGCCACCACCTCTCGTGAACAGGGAGGAGCAGGAGGGTGGGGTAGGTGGGCCGGCCTAGTGGACAAGTGGGCTGAGGCCTGGGGGAGGCCTTTTCTCCTTTTGTTTCTATTTTACACTTTGTTTTAGTACCAAATAGGCTTTGTTTTGAACAAAACTTGGCACATAAATCTAACTCAATACCTTGAGATGGGATAAAAAGTTTGGGGTCAAAGGAGTTGTCTAACCATTTTTAGAAATTGAAAAGGCCAATTTTAAAAGCTGCTGGACCACTAAATAAATTTCCAGGGGCACTTGGGAATCCAAAAGAGGTTGGTTCCAACATGACAAATAACGACAGATTATTTTCCACACTATGAACATTTTAGCTTTCATGTTTGAAAAACTTTGAGTTTTGGACTTTAATTTGAATTTGAAATTTGAACCGGTTTCAAACCAATGCGAGTTTATCAATAGTAATCATGGTGACATGGCATCATTAGCAGAGGATTACTATAGCTTAATTATTCGGGCATCACAATGGTCATGTGATTTGTACATCCACTGTCGAGGACCCACTCAGTACCTTTGGGTTGATCATCCTGTAGATGAATTAGTGAATCTTACGAACTCATATACTTCATCAGTGAAGAATATGACATCAAATTCATCCAATTGAATTTCATCAAGCTATACAATAGATATAGCAGTATAAGGACGTGAGAAATGAACATTCATTTCTTCATGATTAGCTTGTGTCCTATCAAGCATATTCAGGTCTCCAGCAAATTCTTCAGACGTTCATGTTCGTCTAGAGACCTGACCCTGCATAAGAGATTAGTTCTTTTTCTTCACCACCCACATCTAGAGGGGTGGCAAAGAGTTCATCATTCTGCGAGCTCCATAAGAGAAAGGTGTCATAGAAGCTAGTCCACTTCGTTTCACAGAAGAAGGGTTAGATTATGCATATGATTAAACGGAGAAATTCCTCGAGGACTTATGAACATAATGATTTGAAGAATAATGCACATATTCATAGCTCTTAGGCTTTCCCTTCAAAACAGAAGTGTTAGCACGATGATGACCATATGAGGATTTTGATCCACGTGAGGAATTTGGTCCATATGAGGACTTGGATCCATATGAAGACTTTGTTCCATATGAAGAATTTGATCTGGGGTTCCTATTCTTCACAGGTGGTGTCATGATCACATTCACCTACAGACTTTCAAGGCACCTTTTGGGAACCCGAATTTTCTTCATAGGGGGGCCATTCTTGCTGTTAGGTCCAACATATCTAGCAAATACTTCACCATTCTAATTTTTGAATAGTTTATAGTTGGAGTCAAATGACTCATCAGAAGAAAATGAAGATTCACAGGTAAAGCCAGATAAAGTGGATGGATCTATGGGTGGTCCTTTCACAGCAACCCATGAGGTTTTGGGATACTGCTCAGGTTTCCAGTAGGTCTCATCAGCATTGAGTTTCCTCTCAAAGGCAATACCCTGTTTCCTTGGGTTCCTGTTGAGGATCTGCTTTTTAAGCACATCACAAAGAGCTTGATGCCCTTTGAGGCTTTTGTACATGCCTGTCACATACAATTCCTTCAATCCTGCATTGTTAGTGATACTTGTGGTATCCTCAGATGAGGAATTTGTGACCATAGAGATAGTTGAATAATTTGCAGCAATAGAAGCATTTGAACTTTCAGGTGAAGAATTAGCAGATTCACGTTCAATGCATTTCAAACATGGTGGAATGAATTCATCCCGAGCATAACTGATCTGTTGAGCAAGCAATCAATCACGTTCCTTCTGAAGATCTTCATAGCTCACCCTTAGCTTCCCAAGATCTTGCTTTCTTTGAAGAAATTCATAAGAAAGCTTCTAATGATTAGCTAAGAGAGTGTTATGACGACTCTGAAGGTCATCAAACTTAGACTGAAGTCTTTGAAGATTTTTAGTCAGAGTTTGAGTTCGATCCATTTCTTCACCCAACAGGTCATCGCTTTTGTCTAGCATATTTTGAACCTTTTCAAAAGCCTTTTGTTGTTTTACAGCAATCTTAGCAAGTTTAGAATAGCTAGGCTTGAGGTTTTCATCAGATTCATCCTCACTTGATTCAGAGGAGGGATAGTTGAGTACCTTAGCACCTTTTGCTATGAAGCAACAGGTGGGAGCGTAGTCATCATCGCCATCGTCAGCAGTGTTGGGGAAGTCATTTTCCTCAGAGTTGAAGATGGACTTGCCGACGAAAGCAGTAGCGAGAGCTAGGCTCACCACACCAGAGTCAGAGTCCTCAAATGCCTCCTGTACATCATTTTCTTCAGATTCAGCTTCAGAGTCCATTTCCTTGCCAATGAATCTCTGAGCCATTTTGGATCTGCTCTTCTTTTGAGATGAAGACTTTGAAGACTTTGATGATGATTACTTTGAGGATTTCTTCTTCTTCGAGTCATCAGAATATCATCCTTGTATTTCTTCTTCTTTGATTCCTTCTCCCATTGAGGACAATCAGTAATGTAATTACCAAGTTTCTTGCATTTGTGGCAAGTTCTCTTCTTGTAGTCACGAGATGAGGAATCTGATCTCATGCCATCACCCCTTGAAGATTTTCCAAAGCGACCACGTATTGAGAACTTCTGGAATTTCCTCACGAGAATTGCTAGCTCCTGACTCAGTTCTTCAGGGTCACCAAGGCTGCTACCAGAATCTTCTTCTTCAGATTCAGAGACTACCTTGGCCTTCAGTGCACGAGATCTACCATAGCTCGGTCCGTAGAGATCTCTCTTCTCAGTAAGTTGGAACTCATGAGTATTTAGCCTTCCGAGTATATCAGCAGAATCAAGTGATTTGTAGTCTCCACGTTCTTGAATCATCAATTCTAGAGTGTCAAATGAGGAATCAAGTGATCTCAGCAATTTATTCACCACCTCATGGTCGGTGATGTCAGTGGCACCAAGTGCTTGAAGCTCATTTGAGATGTCAATGTGGCGACCGAAGGTTTGCTGAACATTTTCATTGTCGAGTCTTTTGAAGCGATTGAAGAGATTACGAAGAACGTCAACTCGAGAGTCACGTTGAGTTGACACTCCTTCATTGACCTTGGACAGTCTATCCTAGATAAGCTTTGCTGTCTCCAAAGCACCCACTCTGCCAAATTGCCCTTTGCTCAGATATCCACATATGATATTCTTCACTTGAGAGTCGAGGTGTTTGAATCTCTTCACATTAGTAGTGTTCACAGATGGAGTGATGGAGGGAACGCCATTTTCCACAACGTACCAGAGATCTTTGTCAATTGCCTCAAGATGCATGCACATCTTATTCTTCCAGTAGGGGTAGTTCGTCCCATCGAAGGTAGTACACCCAGCCGAGACCTTGATCATGCCTGCAGTTGACATAACTAAAACTCCAGGTGGTTAAACAAAAATCACACAGAACAAGGGAGTACCTTGCTCTAATACCAATTGAAAGTGTGTTATATTGATTAGAGGGGGTGAATAGGTGGTTTTTACAAATACGTCACTGAGGAAATTCAATTTGAGGAATTTCCTAAGTCGTGAACTACTAGCAGCGGAATAAGTACCCAGGTGTAAGCATAACAGAGAAGTAGCACAGTCATCATGATGAAATGAAACAAGCATAGAGTACAAGTGGCGTGAAAAAAGGATGAGCAGGCTGAAGACAAAGTGACCGAAGAAATAGGATTGAGGAAATTGAGAAAGTCTTCCGTCAAAGTCTTCAAAAAGTAATGATCAAGTTCATGAACACATGAATGAGGAAATGAAAGGGTCGAGGAAATAGAATCAGTAGCTTGGTGAAGACGATGATTTGGTAGACCAGTTCCAACTGTTGTGACAGTCGTACGTCTGGTTGGAGCGGCTAGGTATTTAAACCTGAGGACACACAGTCCCGAACACACAGTCCTCACCGTATTCTCCTTGAGCTAAGGTCACACAGGCCTCACCCAATCACTTGTGGTAAGTCTTCAGGTGACTTCCAAACCTTCACAGACTCGGTCACTCGGCGATCCCCAATTCCTCTTGGATGCTCTAGAGCATGACGGCTAACCGTTTGGAGGATGCTAGTCCTCAAACGTAACAAGCGTTGATTCCACACAGGAACAATCTCTTCAGTGATGCTGAATCACTTTGGGTTTGTAGGTGTTTGGTTTTGTTTTTTTCCTCACTTGATGATTTCGCTCAAAGTCCTCGGAGGATGGGATGCTCTCAATGACAAGTGTAAGTTTCTCTCGAAGCATCCAACCAACTAGTGGTTGTAGGGGGGGCTGTTTATAACCTAGGGAGCAGCCCAGCATGATAAGACATAAATGCCCTTCAATGATATGACCGTTAGGTGGATATATATTTTGGGACAGCTGGCGCATAGCACAGCAACAGTCAAAAATTTGTGTATCAAATTCCTCAGGGCTATCATGTTCCTCACTTGTAGGCAATCCACATTGGCGAATTCCTAACTCCTGAGTCAGGATAAATCCTTAGAGACCAGAAGATCTTCGTCTCTGTCACTGAAGAAAATGACTGAACTGCATGAGATTTCCAATGGCTTCACTCGAAAGGATTGGGTAGGTGTAGGATTTTCAGATGAGCATCACTTGGAAACTTTTCCTTAGTTTTACCTCGACCCTCTTTAACAGTACGGTGTTTCCTATGACTCAAGAAAGAGAAAATGAAACTATGAAAACAAAAGTTCTCATGCTTCATAATCCTCACATGAATATCAAGTCTTCAAGGTCACACTAATTTCCTCACTTTCAAAGTCTTCAACTAAAGACATTCATCTTTAGGGGTCGACTTTCATCGTAAACATCAAACTCCTCATAGACTTATAGAACCTGTGTAACTCACAAACACATTAGTCCATTAACCTATAAGTCTTCAATACACCGGAATCACTAAGGGGCACTAGATGCACTTACAGCCCCTGAACGTTGTTTTTTATCTTTCTGCCTTCGTCTCTCTTTGGGAAAACTTCATAGGCTGTCGTCCCCATTGGTATGCATTTTTTGCAACACTTGTATGTCCGTCGGTATGCATTTTGTTTCGAACCCCTGTAGTTCAAATCATCCTTTCTAACACAAAAACTTTTTTCTCGCATAGTCTTACGTAGAACATGTAGGTTTCTTCCTCAGTCCTAAAAGTCTTCTTCACGATCTCTACATATTCCATAAACACATTCATGTCTGTATGTACGTCTATACCACCCATGCCTTTATCATCAATTCGTTTTCCTTGCATGCCTACATCATCCATGTCTTTACCATCCATGTCTATGCGATCCTTGCATGCATCCTCATTGTCATTATCATCCATGTCTTTACCATACATTCCTTTGTAGTCTATGCCTACATCCTCATTGTCATTATCATCCATGTCTTTGGCTTCCTTGCCTCTATCACCCATGTCCTTGTCATCCTTGCCTTTATCGCTCATGATTTCGCCAGTGTTGCCTTTATCATCCATGTCGTTATGTTACCAACAAAAACACATAGACAATGTTACAGATGGATAGCATAGAAAATAATTACCACTACTCTACTTAAATAGTTGAAACAATTTTTCAGTTCGGATCCATGGACCTAACACAATCCTTCAAAAGCTCTAACTAAGATGAAATATGCCCTAACTAAATCTAAAATGGTGACTAATCCTTCAAATGCCGTGACTAATCACGCCCTGATACGTCCACCCTCATATATCAAATCTCCTAACTAAATCCAAAATACCTCCAAACTCAATTCAAAAATACCTCCTAACTAAATCCAAAATAGCTCCAAACCCAATTCAAAATATCTCCTAACTAAATACAAAATAACTCCAAACTCAATACAAAATATCTTCTAACTAAATCCAATATATATATGTCATAACTAATTCCAAACTACACTTTCTTTGAATCCAAATCCGTTAACAGCTTTCTCAGGCCATATAACCCTAACTAGGTCCAAAATATGTCCTAGTTAAATCTGAATTACACTTCCTTTCAATCTAATTTTAGTTACAACTTTCTCATATCACATATCCTAAACACTAATCAAATCTGACCATATTTGTACTATGCAGAAGGGACCAGACAAGAATAGAGATGCCTAGGCACTTACATCTCAGAGGTCGTTGCGAAAGATCCGCTGCAATAAAGTTGATGCACAAAGATGACGATGATCTGGCCTCGCGTCGGGGAAGGCGGCATCCAATCGGGGATGGATGGGATTAGGAAGATCCTCGAAAGATCTGGTGTCACGTAACCTGAGGGGGATCGTGTGCGAGGGAGGGAGAGGAGGAGGAGGAGGGAGTGGCACGACGAGTGCGCTGATTGGCGATGATCGAGGGAAGCGATGTGTTCGCTGGAGACTAGGGTTCAAGAGGAGCTGAGGAACCGCTCTAACGCAAATTCAAATGTCCAGGCATGATGATGTTTAATTATAATTAAGTGATATGTTAATGCAATTAACTTAATTTGAAATTTCAGGACAATAATACCGCTGGACTTAATTGGGCCAACTAAACTTAAATAATTTATTAGGTTCAAAATACCCTTGGGCTTTAATAAGACCCAGTTAGTCTCATCTGTTGCAGCACCCATATAAAACACGTGCTCGTGCATTGGAATGTACCGTAAAATTTCCCTTGTTCGGCTTTAATTAATCATAATCTCTCTTTTCATATGTCTCGTTTTGCGTTCATCTCTGCCATTTTTATTGGGTTTTTATCAGTTTTACCATTGGTTGTACTACACTACTAAGTTTTGCAACTAAATTTTTTCACTGCTCAGAAATGCCACTGTTCCGTTAGGCACGTGCTCAAAAAAGCCATTTTCCACCGTTATCGTCAGGTCAATGGACGTTGACCACGTTATATGACTATAATGCCCTTGGTCTCATTTGTAAGATCTCTCTCCATGGTGTGGGCCCAACTTGCCAAGGAGTAGGAAAAGAAATTACAATAAAAAAGGCGACGGTGGATCGAACCCTCAGTGTGGTGAGCGGGGAAGCTAACCACCACATCCAATCGAAGCATTTGTTCGAGGAGCAGATGTACTTAGGCCTCTACCAATGCATGGGTGCTTAAAGGAGTTGTTAAGTGCATTAAAAATCTTAGCAACTAGTCTCCCCAATGCATAGGTGCTTAGCTTTTGTAGCTAAGATTTTCTCATAGAATTGTTTAATAACTAATCTCTTTTATGTATTGGTTGGTTGTCACTTTACAAAGGTTCGTGTCTTTAGCACCTTTTCTTCCTGGGGTCACCATAATGCTCTCTCTCCTCTTTAATTGCTTTGCCGCATCACTTTTTTGCCTATTTGGCATCCTTAGCACATGTACACCTTGAAGCACTAGGAAGGGCCTTAACCTATCCAATACCTAACTTGCTCGTATCAGTTTCCCTAGCCGGAACCACAATCCCTAGCCGCCGCCCGCGATCCTCAACTTCAACCGTCGGTCACCAGGCTGCCCGCCCAGCTCTTGCGCGCCTCCACTCGCCACAGCCGCCGCGCTGCCCGCCCAGCGCCACCCCCATCGCGGCTTCGGTGTTGCCTCCCGCCCAGCACCGCCACTCGAGGCAGGCAGCTCCGGTGCTTCTCCCACCTGACTCTGCAGCTCCTCCCGAGTCCAGCTCCGCCACCTCCCATGATGCCTTGAAGTGGTTTGTTCCATGGCAATGGCGACAGACAATAGTCCTGAATGGGAGAGGAGCGTCGGCCACCGGACGCCCTAGCATGTTGTAGCCTCTGAAATTCCGGCAGGGTGAGTATGCTAATTCTTAGTGTGGTGCATGTGTGGCTCATAGTAGCTTGTAGAGATGTTATTTCTTGTATTGAATTTGTAGTAGCTGATTGGTGCCTTGTTGATACTCGCATGCAATTTGGTACACATGTTCTGATGGTCAGGATGTATATGGAATTACGGATACTAGAAGTAAAAAAGGCTGCACATGTGAAGTTTGTAAACCTTGCTGCGTTTGTGTTGTTTTCAGAAAAATGGGTAGGCACCATCCTGAAATTTTCAAAGAAATTTAGAAAATCATGTGCTCCTGCTATCATATTTGTTGTTGCTGCCAATTAGTGTGTGCTGCATGAATTAGCTAACTGGAGAAATGGAGTAGCGAGTTACAATCAATTTGTCTAATTCACATCTAGATGTTTTCTAAGGATGTCACATCTAAACTCCCACAAATAACGCAACAACAAGGAATAAAAAAAAGATGGAACAAACAAAAATAGACCACAGACATAGTGGACATCATGTTAGATATGACATAACTATGTCACATCTAGATGTGTCTTAGACAGACCCAGTTACAAGAAACGACATTATATACTGTTTGGTTTGAATATTATTTACCTGAAGGATATGGGACATATATTTCCTTCTATTTCATAACTTTCCTTTGGCTCAACTAGTTAGCACGAGCGCATGTCTAGGTCGTGGTCGTGGGTTAGAAACCCCTGGCTCCAATTTTCGTCTTCTCTTTTCATGCTCACCGTACAGGTGGACCCCACAGCTCAAACAAAGAGAGCTTTTTTGACAAACGGGATAAGGTTATTTTCGTCATCTATCTTCGGTCAACGTCCTTTGACATGATGGTAATAATGAAAAATGGCTTTTTGGGCACGCGTCTAATGGAACGGTGGCATTTTTTAGCAGTGAAACTTTTTAGTGGCAAAACTGAGTACACTAGTGCAGAATCAGGCTTTAGCGCCGGTTCGTAAGGGCCTTTAGTGTCGGTTCTATAACCGACACTAAAGGGTGGGGACTAAAGCCCCCCCCCTTTAGTACCGGTTCGGCACGAACCGGCGCTAAAGTGCCACAACGTGGCACGAGATAGGCCCGGGTGCGGGTAGACCATTAGTACCGGTTGGTAACACCAACCGGTACTAAATGTTTGGGGGGGGGGTTGGTTCTATTTTTTATTTTTCCTTTAATTTCATGTTTTCAAATTAATTTAGTGATTGTTTTACATTATAATGAGTTGTTAAATCATTATGTGAAAGTACCACAGATTAGTTTCGACTAGATGCATGTGGATCCTAGCTAAGTGATCAAGTATATGCCATATCCATATTACTTGATCACTTAATTAGGTGATCAAGGTAATATGGATATGACATATACTTGATCACTTAGCTAGGATCCATGCAGTTGAAACTAATCTGTGGTTTCTTTCATAAATGATATAATAACTCATCATCATCATATTAATATAAAAACTCTTGCATCATATATATCATCACCAACAACAGTATACTAGCTAGCTAAAAATCATCATATATATCATCGAGTTCAACATGGTCATGATATTATAAGGGTTCATAACACCACAAAAGCAAATCACTCTTTGAGATTAATTAAGTTCAGGACGAAGAACACAGACATGAGAGGACAAGTACTAATTAAGAGCATGAACTAGCTAATAATCAATCATGCTGCTCTCTCTCGGGTAAAATAGCATAGAACATGTATAGCTCTCCTAATTCATCATATGGGAGCATGCAGATGAACCTGTCTCCTAATCGTGGGTTGCGATTCTATTTGCTGCCCCCTAGTACTTCTCTGCGGTCGTTAACAATTTTGCTCCAATCTTTCACGATTAAGCATTCCTCGCTATTAGAAATCCTGAATGCACTCATGTGCATTGTAGGATATCTTGGTCGTAAGATAACCATTGACATGCGACCTTTAGTACCGATCCACTGAGGCACAACTGTCATCGGGAGTCCCTGTTTAAGAACATCATATAGTAACATTACTTAGCAATGAAGTTTAGCTTGAAAAATAATGTATGCAAAAGATGCACTGAGGACAAATAGTAAAAAAAATAATCTTACCATCTTTCCTAAATAGATGTGACCGTAGTTCAATACGATCACTATTGGTCACACGTTTTGGGTACTAAGATTTTCAAATTCAGGAAAATAATTTCTCTTGACAGCATCAAGATCCTCAAGCCATGAAACATAATGACTTATCTCCTCGCAGTTTAGTTCAGCCCCGGGACAGTGGACGGTCCTGTCTACTAAGCGCCGGACATGTTTGCTTGAATGGAAATAAGTTGTCAATAGAAATTAGTTGTCAACTATTTTTGAATAAACAATATCGAAGACATAAATATGGTTGAGAAACTCACATAATGGTAAAACTGGAGGCATCTGCACATCGACCCAGATGTCTCTATTACCTTCAATATCATCTTCCGGACGAATATCAAAGGTGATAACCATATCAGGCTCAAATGCATAAGCCTTGCATAGTGCTTGACAAGTTTTGCATTCAAAATATGTGTATGTGTCTGCATTGTATAATTTGACGTTAAAGGTATAACCATGCTCGGTCTCCAGGTAAACTTTCTTTACCTCCATAGTTTTATTAGGACTGAAACCTATCTTATCCAAGACAAAAATTCTTGCATAGCAGGGGATACGCTGGTACAATAGTGAAAATTTAAAATTATAAGTTGAAGCAAATGAAGCATAAGTCATGCTTAATTACGAAAAAAGACTTGTCGTTGTGACTTACTGTATCCACTTCAAAGTTCTCATCCAGCTTGATGCTAAAACGCCTATCATCAACTAGAAAATTTCTGTCGCACAGGCCGCGCTGGTCTTCGCAGTATTCGCACATAATGAAATTGTGTTCGTTGTCAGACGACATTCCTATGTTCATAGGTAAAACATTAAACACTTATTAGTTCTATTAATTCAACTAGTTCTATTAACTCAACTAGTTCAACTAATTCAACTAAGCACTTACTAAAAATATACCTAAATAAAGTAGCTCAACTAATTCAACTAACTAGTTCAACTAATTAAGTCTACTAACTAAACTAGTTCTATTAATTTTCTTACTAAAAATAAAGTAGCTAGTTCTATATAGTAAAATTTTAATTAGATGATCAAATCTCATATAACTAAATTATATATATATATAACATATAATTTCTATCTAATTCATCTAACATTTGACATTAAGATCTAATATATGTTCATATAGGTGAAACATTAAACACTTACTAGTTCTATTAATTCAACTAAATAAACTAGTTCTATTAATTCAACTAAGCATTTACTAAAAATAAACTAGTTCTATTAATTTTCTTACTAATATATATAAAGTAGCTAGTTCTATATAGTAATATTTTAATTACATCATCAAATCTCATATACCGAAATTTTCTTACTAAAAATAAACTAGTTCTATTAATTCAACTAGTTCAACTAAGCATTTACTAAAAATAAACTAGTTCTATTAATTCAATTGACATTAATATCTTGCTAATTCATCTAACAATTGATATTAATATTTAACTTTTCTATCTAATTCATCTAACATTCGACATTAATCTAACATTCTTATGTAGGTAATTCATCTAATTCGATCATCTAATTAACAATTTGACATGCATTAATCTAAAAAGCAGAAAACAGAAAATAAGTAAAAAAAATGTGTGTGTGTGTGTGCGCATGCGTGTGTGTGTGTACGTGTTTGTGTGTGTGTATGTGTGTGTGTGTGTACAACCGGGGGCGGCGGCGTACGGGCGGCGGGGGCGTACGGGGCGGCGGCGTACGGGCGGCGGGGGCGAGACGGGCGGCGGCCGGCGTATGGGGCGGCAGCGCGAGACAGCGACGACGAGCAGCAGGGGCGACGGCGAGCGGCGGGGGCGGCGAGGGCGAGACAGCAATGGGCGACAGCGCGGGACGGGAGCGGCGGCAATGTCGCGAAGAGGTTGGAGATGCGGAGATGAAACTGAATTTTTCACAAGTGCCATATATAGGAGGGGTCTCTAGTACCGGTTGGAGCCACCAACCGGTACTAAAGACCAATTTTGGCCAGCCCAAGCGGCGGGAAGCAGCCCTTTTTAGTACTGGTTCGTGGCTCCAACCGGTACTAAAGGCCAAACCGGTACTAAGGGGTGCACTGCAGTGCGCAAAGTTTAGTCCCACCTTGCTGGGCAAAGGGCAGTCGCACTGGTTTATAAACCCAGCCGCGGCTACTCTATCGAACTCCTTTGTAAACCAGCCTTCTGGGCCTAACTATGGCGCACTGTCCTGTGAGCCTGCTGGCCCTTGTGGGTCTGAATTTACATGCCCAAGGCCTAGTAGGCCCACTGGACAGCGCCTCAACATTTTTTCATATAGTTTTTTTCTTTTCTAATTTATTTATTTTCTTCTCTTTATTTCTGAGTAGTTTTTTATATAGTTTTTTCTTTTCTTCTTTATTTATTTTCTTCTATTTGTTTTTGAGTAGATTTTTATATAGTTTTTTATTTTCTACTTTATTTATTGTTCTTCTATTTATTCTGAGCAGTTTTTTTATATAGATTTTTTCTTTTCTGAGATTGTCCAGTTTGTACACGAAGTGCGTTCAGTTTTTGCCACAACCCTCTCTACCCTTTTGCACATGCTATATGGGTGAAATGATGATACCATGCCAAGCTTCAACATTTTTAGAGTTCATTTTGTAGTGATTTTCAATTTCACGGTCATTTAGCTCTCTAAACAAATCGGTAAATGACTCGAAAATAGCAAATGATGTCAGAACGTGTTGAAAATTGATGACATCGCTTTGAATGGTGCATACGGAACACAAAAAAGTCTGGAGTTCAAATAAATTTAAAAAATGAAGTGCTTGTGTAACAGATGAGTTCTCGTGCGGAACCCTGATAATCCAAAACAGATTGTCCAGTTTGTACATGAAGTGCGTCCAGTTTTTGCCGTAACCCTCTCTACTCTTTTGCACATGCTATGTGGGTGAAATAATGATACCATACCAAGTTTCAACATTTTCGGAGATCATTTTGTAGTGATTTTCAATTTCACGGTCATTTAGCTCTCTAAACAAATCGGTAAATGACTGAAAAATAGCAAATGATGTCAGAACGCATTGAAAATTGATGACGCCGCTTTGAATGGTGCATACGGAACGCAAAAAAGTCTGGAGTTCAAATAAGTTTAAAAAAATGAAGTGCTCGTGTAACAGATGAGTTCTCGTGCGGAACCTTGATACTCCGAAACAAATTGTCCAGTTTGTACATGAAGTGCGTCCAGTTTTTGCCATAACCCTCTCTACTCTTTTGCGCATGCTATGTGGGTGAAATGATGATACCATACCAAGTTCCAACATTTTCGGAGTTCATTTTGTAGTGATTTTCAATTTCACGGTCATTTAGCTCTCTAAACAAATCGGTAAATGACTGAAAATAGCAAATGATGTCAGATCATGTTGAAAATTGATGACGTCGCTTTGAATGGTGCATACGGAACGCAAAAAAATTCTGGAGTTGAAATAAGTTTTAAAAAATGAAGTGCCCGTGTAACAGATGAGTTCTCGTGCAGAACCCTGATACTCCGAAAGAGATTGTCCAGTTTATACATGAAGTGCGTCCAATTTTTGCTGTAACCCTCTTTACTCTTTTGCACATGCTATGTGGGTGAAATGATGATACCATGCCAAGTTTTAACATTTTCAGAGTTCATTTTGTAGTGATTTTCAATTTCACGGTCATTTAGCTCTCTAAATAAACCGGTAAATGACTGAAAAATAGTAAATGATGTCAGAACATGTTGAAAATTGATGACGTCGCTTTGAATGGTTCGTATGGAATGCAAAAAAGTCTGGAGTTCAAATAACTTATAAAAAAATGAAGTGCCCGTGTAACAGATGAGTTCTCGTTCTGAACTATGATACTCCGAAAGAGATTGTCCAGTTTGTACACGAAGTGCGTCTAGTTTTTGCCGTAACCCTCTCTAATCTTTTGCACATGCTATGTGGGTGAAATGATGACACCATGCCAAGTTTAAACATTTTCAAAGTTCATTTTGTAGTGATTTTCAATTTCACGGTCATTTAGCTCCCTAAACAAATCGGTAAATGACTGAAAAATAGCGAATGATGTCAGAACGTGTTGAAAATTGATGATGTCGCTTGGAATGGTGCATACGGAACGCAAAAAAGTCCGGGGTTCAAATAAGTTATAAAAAATAAAGTGCCCATGTAACAGATGAGTTCTCGTCCGTAACCCTAATACTCCGAAACAAATTGTACAGTTTGTACATGAAGTGCATCCAGTTTTTGCCGTAACCCTCTCTATTCTTTTGCACATGCTATGTGGGTGAAATTATGAAACCATGCCAAGTTTCAATGTTTTCAGAGTTCATTTTGTAGTGATTTTCAATTTTACGGTCATTTAGCTCTCTAAACAAATCGGTAAATGACTGAAAAATAGGAAATGATGTCAGAACATGTTGAAAATTGATGCCGTCGCTTTAAATGGTGCATACGGAACAAAAAAAGTCTGAAGTTCAAATAAGTTTATAAAAATGAAGTGCCCGTGTAAGAGATGAGTTCTCGTCCGGAATCCTGATACTCCGAAAGAGATTGTCCAGTTTGTACACGAAGTGCATCCATTTTTTGTCGTAACCCTCTCTACTACTTTGCACATGCTATGTGGGTGAAATAATGATAGCATGCCAAGTTTCAACATTTTCAGAGTTCATTTTGTAGTGATTTTTAATTTCATGGTCATTTAGCTCTCTAAACAAATCGGTAAATGACTGAAAAACAGCAAATGATGTCAGAACGTTTTGAAAATGTATGATGCCGCTTTGAATAGTGCATACGGAACGCAAAAAAGTTTGGATTTCAAATAATTTTAAAAAAATGAAGTACTCGTGTAACAAACGAGTTCTCATCCGAAACCCTGATACTCCGAAAGAGATTGTCTAGTTCGTACATGAAGTGCGTCCGGTTTTTTCCGTAACCCTCTCTACTTTTTTGCACATGTTATGTGCGTGAAATGATGATACCATGCCAAGTTTCAACATTTCCAGAGTTCATTTTGTACTGATTTTCAATTTCACGGTCAATTAGCTCTCTAAAGAAATCGGTAAATGACTGAAAATAGCAAATGATGTCAGAACATGTTGAAAATTGATGACGTCGCTTTGAATGGTCCGGTTTTTTGTACATGAAGTGCGTCCGGTTTTTTCAGTAACCCTCTCTACTCTTTTGCACATGTTATGTGGGTGAAATGATGATACCATGCCAAGTTTCAACATTTCCAAAGTTCATTTTGTAGTGATTTTCAATTTCATGGTCAGTTAGCTCTCTAAACAAATCGGTAAATGACTGAAAATAGCAAATGATGTCAGAACGTGTTGAAAATTGATGACGTCGCTTTGAATGGTGCATACAGAACACACAAAAAGTCTGGAGTTAAAATAAGTTTAAAAAAATGAAGTGCCCGTTTAACAGATGAGTTCTCTTGCGGAACCCTAATACTCCGAAAGAGATTGTCTAGTTTGTACACGAAGTGCGTCCAGTTTTTGTCGTAACCCTCTCTACCCTTTTGCACATGCTATGTGGGTGAAATGATGATACAATGCCAAGTTTCAATGTTTTCAGAGTTCTTTTTATAGTGATTTTCAATTTCACGGTCATTTAGCTTTTTAAACAAATCAGTAAATGACTGAAAAATAGCAAATGATGTCAGAACGTGTTGAAAATTGATGACATCGCTTTGAATGGTGCATACAGAACACAAAAAAAGTCTGGAGTTCAAATAAGTTTAAAAAAATGAAGTGCCCGTTTAACAGATGAGTTCTCTTGTGGAACCCTGATACTCCGAAAGAGATTGTCTAGTTTGTACACGAAGTGCGTCCAGTTTTTGGCGTAACCCTCTCTACTCTTTTGCACATGTTATGTGGGTGAAATGATGATACCATGCCAAGTTTCAATGTTTTCAGAGTTCTTTTTGTAGTGATTTTCAATTTCACGGTCATTTAGCTCTTTAAACAAATCAGTAAATGACTGAAAAATAGCAAATGATGTCAGAACGAGTTGAAAATTGATGACGTCGCTTTGAATGGTGAATACAAAACGCAAAAAAGTCTGGAGTTCAAATAAGTTTAAAAAAATGAAGTGCCCGTGTAACAGATGAGTGCTCGTCCGAAACCCTGATACTCCGAAAGCAATTGTCCAGTTTGTACACGAAGTGCGTCCAGTTTTTAACGTAGCCCTCTCTACTCTTTTGCACATGCTATGTGGGTGAAATGATGATACCATGCCAAGTTTCAACATTTTAAAGGTGCATTTATAGTGATTTTCAATTTCACGGTCATTTAGCTCTCTAAACAAATTGGTAAATGACTGAAAAATAGCAAATGATGCCAGAACATGTTGAAAATTGATGATGTCGCTTTGAATGGTGCATACGGAATGCAAAAAAAGTCTGGAGTTCAAATAAGTTTAAAAAAATAAAGTGCCCGTGTAATAGATGAGTTCTTGTCCGAAACCCTGATACTCCAAAAAAGATTTTTCAGTTTGTACACGAAGTGCGTCCAGTTTTTGCCGTAACCCTCTCTACTTTTTTGCACATGCTATGTGGGTGAAATGATGATACCATGCCAAGTTTCAACATTTTCAGAGTTCATTTTGTAGTGATTTTTGATTTCACGGTCATTTAGCTGGGGCGATTGGCGGGGGAGGACCGGCGCGGGGGGTTGAGGGGGAGACCGAGTGAGTGTGAGTGGAGAGAGAAGAGAGTGAGGGCGTAAACATGTATATATATATATATATATATATTGATTATCGATAATCTTTTTGTGTAAAATCTAAATTGTCAATATGAGTCTTCACCGGTTAACGGTTTAGAAACCGGTGAAGACTCATATTGCGACCATAAATTCTACACATAGAGTTCAATTAGGACCAAGTGCTTCTGATTGTTTGAGAAGTAACATATTTAAGGTGATAAAAATCCTGCTAGGGGAGCGAGGTGGGACTAAAAACAGCCTGCCACAACCTCTTTACTACCGGTTCATGCCATGAACCGGTACTAAAGGGGCTGGCCGGGCCCTAGCCTGACAACAGCCAGCCACTGCCTCTTTAGTACCGGTTCGTGGCACGAACCGGTACTAAAAGTTCACTACGAACCGGTACTAAAGATCTCTTCCCGCCTAGCCATTGGAACCGGCACTAATGGACACATAGTGCCGGCTCAAATTCAAACCGGAACTAATGTGTCTTACATTTAACCATTTTTCTACTAGTGGTAGTTTACTAGGCAAAACTGATGAAAACATCATGATGCAACTTAAGAAAAACACCACGCTGACTGAAGAAATACATGAGCTTTTTATTTGATCAGAGAAACTATGCATCTCCAAGCGCTGCAAGAGGCCAGCATACACCAGAGGATGCTCTACACGAGTACACCACTCCAGTTTCTCCAATCATGCTGCATCGATGATCAGATCAGACGAGCCCACACCTTCCTTCCTACGTACATATACCAGTAGTCCAATACTAATTAACTACTAGTACTAGTAATTAACCAACAACATACGATCGGATTGGCACGAACTTATACATAACGAACTGAACACATAGACGTACGCATGCATGCATGGTGCCGCGCCCGCAATTGATAAACATACCGCAGCTATATAGTTAGGTCATTCTGCTCCATCACGTAGATCAGACCACCTCGACGGCCATTCTCATGGGCGGCAGTGGCGCAGGGTGGTCGACCGGCGGCAGTGTGGGGTGCTCCTCGGGGGGCGGCAGCACGATGTCCACCACGGACACGCTTTGCTGCTTGTCGCCGCCGACGTCGTCCTCCCTGCCGTTCACGACCTCCTCGTCGCCTTCGATGATCGGCGCAACGACGTGTGCCGTTGTGCCGGCCTGCTGCTGCTGCTGAAGTGGCAGCTGGTTCTTCTCGTCGTCCGCCGGGACCTGGACCTCCGACACGGCGCCCTTCTTCTTGGGGTTCTTGTACACCAGGTGCAGCGACATCTGGGCCAGCCCGAACAGCAGCCCCAGCACGTTGGGTGCCTACACACACAGATACACGTTTTGGTCAGTGCAAAACGCGTGCAACGTCTTGAGGTTCCGGTAGCTAGTGCTGAAATGCTGATTGATTTACACTCCTAGTTAACAACAAAAGTTTATAGCTTCACGTTAATTGAACATCATCGTGTGGGGATATACTACTACTACTTTGACTGATCGTCCTTTACGCCTGTAAGTACGATCTTTGCTTTTGGTGCCCAAGATAAATAGTATATACTAGTCCTTGTAGCTCAATTACGTGTTGGGGAGTAGTATCTTTTTGTTAGGTTCTACTCCTGTTCTGGTCATGCATGCAACAACCGGGGGCACCTGGCGCATGACACAGCCGCAGCGCACTAGCTAGCTTGTTTGCGCTAGTATTAGTATGCATGCATGATTGCCCAAAAGTTGGTGTATAAAACCAATTAACCACACCCCAAGCTGGCAAGGCTAGATATCTTAGCTTAGCTCGCGTGCCTGCCTGCTTGCTTGCATGAAAATATTATGCAATTCTTAATTTTGTAGGCCGGGGAAACAACCGTACCGCTACGAAGAAATCTTTCATGAGTAGGCCGTAGAAGAACCAGACGACGGCGCTGATGGTGAGGAAGAAGGATAGCCAGAAGGGCAGGAACTCCACGCTCTTGGTCCTGATCACTTGCCTCTGCAAATTTAACAGCGTGCCGTCAGTCAACTACGACGATGCAGATGAAGAACGTACAGAGGACAAGGTATTACTCTACTTACGATGATGGCTAGAGGGGCGACGAAGACGGCGAGCGCGAAGGCGGAGCCGATGCCACCGGCGATGGTGACGCGGCTCTCGCCGTCCTTGACCAACAGCTGCAGGACGCAGACCATGGCCCCGTAGAGCGCCATGTTCATGATGCACACGAGCTTGACGGTGAAGGCCCTGGCCTGCTTGGGTGCGTAGGCGAGGTAGATGGCGAGGTAGGCGGACTCGACGACGCACCCCACCGTGTTGATGGTGAGGAGGAGGAGGTCCTTGGTGAGCAGCGCGTAGTAGAGCCACAGCATTGCGCTCAGCAGCGCCATCGCGTAGGGAACTGACTGGAACGACTCCGTCGACTTCCTCGTGTACACACGGTAGAACGTCGGCACCGGCGCCAGGATAACCAGGAACGACAGGATGTTGCCTGCGTGCAAAAAACACAAAGGAAAACAAAAACTCATCAGACCTAGCTACATCTTCTCTCTTACACAAACAAAACAATCTAGACGTAATTAACACGGGAAATTCAAGCATAGTGGTACTGTGGCATACTGGTAGGTTATGGTGTAATTTCATGGAAGTAGGTATAAAATACTCCTACTTGATCTACGTATGAAATTGTGACCATGATGTGCATGCATGCATGCATACCTAGGATGCCCACAGCAAAGACCAAAGGGCTCCCAACGGCACCCATCTTGGCGGGTGGTCTGATACTGATCTCCTGCTCTATAAACAAAGACCAGCTAAACTAGAGCAAAGTGGTCGATTGACCCCTCTTGCTCTTGGGAGACTACTACTGCATGTAGTGCTGCGTACCACTTGACACTGGTTGCTTCCTGGCCACCCCATGGTATTTATAGAGCTGGGAAAGGAGCTGAGGAGCTTAAAAATTATTATTGTTCAGATCAATCGAAGGACAAGGATGATATAGACTATACAGTTCATTGCTTAACGAGCTTTGCCTTCCACAGTGCATGTATACGTGTGGCCCGGCGCACCATGAGCCATAGTCCTACTCATATTTTTGCCCGGTGTATGTGTCGCCCATCGGAGGCATCTCACCTGACACATGGATAAGAGCATCTCCAACAGCCGCATACAAATTTAGCGCACAATAAAAATTATAACGCATCATTATAGCATTTTTATTGCGTCGGGACCAACATTGCTTTTGCAAACGCTCAAAAACGTGCGCCTAAAAAAGCACGCAGTGCAAATTATAATGTGCGCGTAATCCGAAGCCCAAAATATGTTGCGCACGAGATAGCGTTTTTCACCGCGTGCCCAAAACTTTTTAGCGCGCGCAATATTTTACTGTTGGAGCTGTTCGGCGCTAAAAAAATGAATTTCTAGCATGCGGAGCTCTTTTTAGGCGTCTGTTGGAGATGCTCTAATCAGCTGTTTACATGTGTCGGTCGATGGATGATCTTAAGTAAGGCCTTGGGCAACTAATAGCCGTGAAAATCTTGTACGGAAGCCGGCTGGAAAAAAAGAACTTGTAATTAACGCCTCTGTTGAAGCCTCTCCTTAATGAAGCCGACCCACTAGTGACCCAAAAAACAACCATATCTGGACATGGCATTTTTTTATGAGAATAATACGTGTATTACTTATTCACCAAGTCTTTACAATCATCAAAGACTAACTGCAAAACATCCTCCGGGCCGAACCGACCCAAGTCATCTCTGGACATGACTAACTCAAACCCCTCGGCCGTCATTTTCTTTTGCGGGCAACTCAGAGAGCTTTATTCAACAAAAGTGTTCCCCAAGCAATCAGCCAAGAGGCTGGTTACAAAAAACTAGGGGTCTCCTCGAGCCAACATTCGGTCACATTCAATGTGCATGCACGTTTTGCACATAGATGTGCCGGTAAGTTTGCTGACCTGTTTACATGTTGAATCTTAAAAACAAAAAAATCACAACTAAGCTCTCCTATTTCATCTAGGATAGGAGCCACAATCAAACGTGAATTGTGGCGTGTATGCCAGAGTTGCACTAACTCCTGACAGTCAGTCTCCATTATCACATGTGATAGGCCTCGAAGTTTTGCAAAGAGCGTTCCTTCTCGCATTCATAAGGCTTCCATTATCAAAGGATCGGATATGTCACCGAATGGCTTGCACCAAGCTCTTAGTAGCACGGACTCGGACCGGGCTATGCCACCCGCTCCTCCTCAATTGTTGGTGTCAAAACCGGCGGATCTCGGGTAGGGGGTCCCGAACTGTGCGTCTAAGGCGGATGTTAACAGGAGGCGGGGGACACGATGTTTACCCAGGTTCGGGCCCTCTTGATGAAGGTAATACCCTACGTCCTGCTTGATTGATCTTGATGATATGAATATTACAAGACTTGATCTACCACGAGATCGTAGAGGCTAAACCCTAGAAGCTAGCCTATGGTATGATTGTTGTTGTCCTACGGACAAAACCCTCCGGTTTATATAGACACCAGAGGGGGCTAGGGTTACACAGAGTCGGTTACAAGGGAGGAGATCTACATATCCGTATTATCAAGCTTGCCTTCCATGCCAAGGAGAGTCCCATTCGGACACGGGACGAAGTCTTCAATCTTGTATCTTCATAGTCCAACAGTCCGGCCAAAGGATATAGTCCGGCTGTACGGAGACCCCCTAATCCAGGACTCCCTCAGTAGCCCCTGAACCAGCCTTCAATGACGATGAGTCCGGCGTGCAGATTTGTCTTCGGCATTGTAAGGCGGGTTCTTCCTTCGAGTACTCCATAGAAGATTTTGAACACAAGGGTAGTGTCCGGCTCTGCAAAACAAGTTCCATATACCACCATAGAGAGAATAATATTTCCACAAATCTAATCTGCTGACACGTTTGACAGCATGACATCATACCACGGCCCGATCATTATTCGAACCGTTTTTCTCAACCAGCACTGCACATATCACGAGGCGGTTTTCTTAACACGTCTTGTCGAAGCAGAGATCGTGTCCCCTTATCACGGGATTCTCATCAATACGGGTATGGGTAACCCAACCACGCCATCAATTACGGCGTTCGGAGAATAAGCGATTTTACCAGGTAAGTGGGGAGGCGCATCGCCTTCTCCGCCCTTATAAAGGGACAAAGATTCACCCTTTTTACCCACGCCTTCTTCCTCCTTGCTTATCCATTCTCTCAGACTCGAGCTTCAGCGCCCAAGTTCGCGTCTTTCTCCTCAAACCACTCCAAGCATGTCCGGAGCGGGAGGCAAGTGGATGGTCTCCTCGTCATGGAGGAGAACATCACAAAGCTACGGGAAGCCGGATATCTGGCCGCGGACATTGCGCACCGGCTGCCAGATGCGGGGCAGATCATCCCTACGCCCGAACCCCATGAGAGGGTAGTTTTCCTTACCCACTTTGTCCGCGGGCTCATGTTCTACTACGGGCTGGATTTTCATGATCTGGCCCCCAATTTCATTCTCAACATCTCGGTGTTTATCGTCGTGTGCGAGGCCTTCCTCCGCATCAGGCCCCACTTCATCGTGTGGATGAAGACCTTCAATGTTAAACCAAAGGTGGTGGTCGGCCAGCAAGCAGAGTGCGGAGGCGCCATGGTGGGCAAAATGCCTAACGTCACTTGGCTCGAAGGCTCCTATGAGGAGACCATAAAGGGGTGGCAATCGGGGTGGTTCTACATCACTAAGCCGCGCGACACCAACTGGGTGGCGGCCCCCGAATTCCGATCCGGAATCCCCACGCGGCTCACTTCCTGGAAAGAGAAGGGCCTGTCCCAGGGTTCCCCGGTAGAGCTGACCAGACTCCAGACCTGCATCAAGAACATGATGAGCAAGAAAATCAAGCTCGTCAACGTGGTCCAGGTCATGCTCTTCCGCCGGATCCTCCCGTGTCAACGACGGGTATTCAATTTGTGGGAGTTCGACCCGGCCAAGCACCAGACGCTGCGAGAGCTCTTCGACACGATGCACAAGGACATCTGGAAGGTGTTGTTCAAGGGCGCCGAGGTACCTCCTCCCCTTACCGAGGACCACGAACTCAGCGCAAAGCGCCATGCCAATCCGGTAAGTTTTTATATCTCACAGGATATTTATTTGCCCCAGTTTAATCATGTGCGGGATCTAAGCTTCCATGCCCTTAACAGGACTGGGTAGAGACGGCGGAGCAGATCGATTGCCCAGCCCCCTGCCTGAAGATCCTGCAGATGCTCTCCTAGCGGAGATGCTGGTTCTGGCGCCTTACGAGGTGTCGGTGAAGAAGGCCAAGAAGAAGGCCACGGGGACCCGAAAGGGTCTCCGGCGCAAGGTTATATCGGACTCATCGTCCGATAACTCCGAGGCGCACTCCTCCCACGAAAACGAGGAGGAGGAAGAGGAAAGCCCCCCCCCCCAGCCGGGGGAGACAAGAAAAGGAAGGCCGCCCCAACCGGGGAGGCCGAAGGGTCCAAGAAGGGGAGGACCCTCCTTTCGGACTGCTCCACGACGGCCGCCTACAGCGGCGACGAGTGGTTACCCAGGGACAAGCCCCTGGCGAAGTCGTAAGTATCCGGATACCATAGTAATTCACGGTATGTTTTATTGCACTGCTTCTCCTTACGCCGAATATGATTATGCAGTCTGTCCCGAGCCCGTCTTGACGTATCTTCGTCGGACGGTTCTTTGGACTCGTCGGATATGAATAGCGATTCACTTCCGACCGCCTCCACCCCTTTCCCTACGGACAACGTCGAGGTGTTGTCTCAAAAGGCACCGAGGCGAGGGGAGGTAGTCCTGGGGCGCCTCGAGGCGACCTTCCGGACCCTGGGCGCAAAGGGAGCAAGACTCCCACGGGCTCCAAGTTCGGCCCCCAGCCGAACACTGCGCCAGAACCTTCGGTGGTTCCGGACTCCGGCAGGCGATCCCCCGTTAAGAGGGGCAAGCTGCCCGTGTCGGTGGCCTCTGTCCATCCACAGGCACCGGACAACTTGCTGGAAGCGCTTTGCGGTGCTTCCATCGACGAAGAGCACCGCACTATCATGAGTGCGGTGATCGAGAAAGTTCAGTCCGCTAAAAGCGGACTAACCGAAGCTTGTGCCAGCCTCCTAACAGGCTTTGAGGTAAGCAATCAAAATATAGGAAAATATTACCGCATAGACAGTAGCCCCTGATGCTCTGTTTGGCGTTCGCGTAGAAAGGCCGAATAGAGGATCAAATAATGACTCAGGAGTCTAATCAAAATATGTCTATGTGCATATGCAGGCTTCACTGCTAGCCGCTGCCACACGTACTGCGGAGGTCGCTGCACTGAAGCAGGACCTTGGGCGGTCCGAAGTCGACCTCGGCCTTACCAAGAGGCAACTCGAGGAGAGCAAAGGTAAGCAATACCTTGTCTATATATTAAAAAGAAATTCGGTTGTAAAGTAATAGGATCATCATGAATTTGCCAGGGGCCACAACCGAGGTGGCGACCCTGAAGAAGGCGCTGTCCGAGGCCAAAGACAAAGCGGCCCAGGAGCGCATTGAGAGGGAAAAGAAAGAAGCCCGGGTAGGCCAGGTGCAGCAAGAGCTCGAGGCTCTCGCCAAAAAACATGAGTCCTTGGATCTTGACTCTAAGACGCGGGAGTCCGAGCTTGCGAAGGCGCTCGAAAGCGCACGGAGCGCCAAGGCTGAAGCCCACAAGGCCCTCCAGGAGATGGATGTGGTGAAGAAGATAGCAGCGGGCCGGCTAAGGCATTCATTATGCAAAGCAAGCATGTGAAGGAAACTTTTCTTTTACTTACCCGAGTTCGGAGCTCTCCAGGAGCGTTCGCAGATCTTCCCCGCAGTGTACTGGATGCCGCGGAGTTTTACCGAGCTAAGGAGGGGAGCTCGACGGAAAAGTTGTTCTGGTCTCAGTATACTGGGACCGAACACCCAATGCCCTTGAGCGACCAGCTGAAGCAACTGGTCGAGCTTCACAAGGCGGACGAACAGGCCATGAAGGGTCTTATAGTCCGGATGTGGCCTGGCGATCCCCTGCCTAGCAGGTACTTCGGTCTGGTGAGGCGGCTTGTGGATGCCTGCCCACGGCTTGAAGTCATAAAGCGGTCCGTCTGCATCGATGATGCATGCATGGCTTTTGCCCGGGCGAAGGTGCACTGGGCGAAGCTGGACGCCATAAAGCTGGTGAAGGAGGGGCCGCCAGAGGGCAAGGAGCATCGCTGCCCCGAAATGTATTATGGCAGTGTCCTGAAGGGTTCCCGCCTTGTGGTGGAGGAATGTGCTAGAGATGTAATTTTTGAATGAACATGCTCATGTGATCCTGTAATGTGAAACGAGTTCATTTGCGCTATGCAACGCCTTTTGAATTTAAAATATTACCTTCTGTGCGGCCGCTTATAAAATCTAAGAGTTGGCTAGTCGTCGGCTTCTGCCCCCATGTAACTAGTACTGGGGTGTTCGGGATAAACCTGAGCACTCTTTATCCTAATTTTGGGTCCTTCGAGGGAGGTGTTCAGCACAACGAACCAGGCAATTGGACTATAAGGCTTTATCACTCACACTTAGCCATAGAAGTCTACAATTTTAAATTTTGGTGAAGCCCCTAGTATTCGGAAGGCCGAATTTGGGGCGCTATATACGCCTAAGTCGGGCAAGGCCGGCTCCTCGCCCGAAGCGGAAAAAGTCATTAAGGACTTGAGACCTCTCGAACAGCGACCAGCTCTTGCCTTATCATGACAGTCAGTTTTTGACTTTCTCTACTGAGGTGCTCGTCCGGAAGAACCGGGACACAATTGTAGTAGTTCTCCCTGCGCTACCTTAGCCGATATAGCGGAATGTAAGGTACCAAATCATGGGAGCCGGGCAAACCCAACTATTGACCCAAGACATGATTCGGAGCTGATGCATATAATGCTATAAGTTCGAGGTGTCGCACTGTTGAAAGTGTTCGGACTTCTCATGCCGTACTATGGGGTAAACGAAAGCCCCTGGCGTACTGACTGTACCAAAATGAACGGGTGCAAGTTGTCGTAAATGAACATATAAGAAAAAATGGATGGATAATGCAATAATAGACTAATGCTATGCATTGTTATTTAAATAATACGTCAAAGCGTACTGATACAAGTAGTGCAATAAGCAAAAAATAGGACTATTTGACATGTCCTATCCAAGGGCAAGCTGTGTATGGGTAGTAAAAACGGGTATGTCGATTGTTATGAGAGACCACCTGGGGGTTCCCTTGTACGTCTTAGCTTTCTTGCCTCCTTGGTTGTTCCTTCCCGTAATGTTTCCGGCAATCATACTGCCGGAGAGGGCTTCCAGAGAGTAAGGTCCTGAAAGAGAAAAAATGATAAAGGTATGCAGCCCCTAGGGCGGCTAAGCCGCATTATGGGACGTGCCCTGATCATGCCCCCACCTATGCCCATGATATTTTCAGTGCGTAATTATGTACGCGCGGCACGGATTTCGTCGCTTCACTAGGACTGGGACGGGGGCCGAATTGCTAGGTGAGCTCTGAACGTGCCAGGCGATCATGTTGCAGGTTACTCCGGACTCGCTTAACGGTGTCCGGGGGCTGTATCGCCGAATTGGCGGTTTGCCTTAAAAGGCTGCTTTGTGCTTCTGCTGCGAGGGCCGCAGTGTGCTCTTCCGTGCGGAGCGAGCGTTCTGTGTTTCCATTGACTGTTATGACCCCCCTAGGTCCTGGCATCTTGAGCTTGAGGTATGCGTAATGCGTTACCGCATTGAATTTTGCAAATGCAGTTTGCCCGAGCAGTGCGTGATAGCCACTACGGAACGGGATGATATCGAAGATTAACTCCTCGCTTCGGAAGTTATCCGGAGATCCGAAGACCACGTCCAGTGTGATTGAGCCCGTGCAATGGGCCTCTACACCTGGGATGACGCCCTTAAAGGTGGTTTTGGTGGGTTTGATCCTCGAGGGATCTAACCCATTTTGCGTATTGTATCCTGATAGAGCAGGTTCAGACTGCTGCCGCCGTCCATAAGGACTCGAGTGAGGTGAAATCCATCGATGATGGGGTCTAGGACCAATGCGGCGGATCCGCCATGACGGATACTAGTGGGGTGGTCCTTGCGATCGAATGTGATCAGACAAGAGGACCATGGGTTGAACTTTTGTAACGCCCCGAGACCGCTGTGCCAGGTGTCCTCCAGTTATTCGTTGTCGTTGCCTTGTCATTGCTTGCGTGTCATGCATTGCATATCATTTCATCATGTGCATTTCATTTGCATACGTGTTCGTCTCATGCATCCGAGCATTTTCCACGTTGTCCGTTTTGCATTCCGGCGCTCCTATGTCCTCCGGTGGTCCTTTCTACCTCTTTTCATGTGCGGGTGTTAAACATTCTCGGATTGGACCGAGACTTGCCATGCGGCCTGGGTTTACTACCGGTAGACCGCCTGTCAAGTTTCGTGCCATTTGGACTTCGTTTGATACTCCAACAGTTAACCGAGGAACCGAAAAGGCCTCGTGTGTGTTGCAGCCCAACACCCTTCCAAAGTGGCCCAAAACCCACCTAAACCTCCTCCATCATCTCGGTCGTTCGATCACGATCGCGTGGCCGAAAACCACCTCATTTGGACTCTCCTAGCTCCCTCTACCTATATATATGTGATCCCCTCCAAAAATCTCGCGCAGTTGAAACCCTAAGAATCTCCCCGCACGCCGCCGGACATGTCCGTCCCGCCGCCGGACGTGTCCGCTCGCCCGGCCACCTCACCCGACCAATGGGAGCAAGACACCTCAGCACCACCGCCGCCTCCTTCCATTCAGGGGCCGCCACCTGTCCGGCGACGCGCCCCACTTCGCCGCGTCTGGCCCGCCGGCCCATCTCCGGCCCTCGCCTGAGCCGCTCCGGGCCCGAGCCGCCCGCGCACTCCTCTCGCCTGCGCCGCCCTTTGCCGCCATGCGCCGCCCCGCTCCCCGCTGGAAGCCGCGCTCCGCCGCCCCGCCACCGCGCCTGCACGCCGCCCCTCGCCTCCGGCCGCCGCGCCCGCCTGAGCCGCGCCGCCGCCCTGCACGCCGCCGCCGGCGACCCGCGTCCTCGTCACCGGCGCAACCACCGCCGCCGCCGTGCCCGAATCTGGCACCGGCCGGCCGGACCTCGCCGCCCCCCTCTCCGACCTCTACTCCGGCATCTACAGGAACTCCGTTGATCCTCGGGAAGCGCGCCACCTCAAATCCAGATCCAGATTTGGATTAGGGTTGACTTTTTGCCCTATTCTCCGTAATTTTTGGGCATTTTCATCATGGCATAACTCTGCACCCGTTGCTCCAATTCGTGCATGTAGCATATCAAAATGTTCGTCTCGACGAGTACATCATTTCATATCATTGCATCATTTTCTTTTGAGCTCATCTTGATGCCTGAAATGCTGTTGGAAGAGGGCTATGTTATGATTATGTCAGATCTGTTTCAGCAAATGGCCTTTTGTCATTTTTGCCATGATTAATGTGTGCATGCTGTGATCCTGAGCTCTACATGTGTTTTGTAGAATGCCATGCCATATTTACATGGGTGTATGCCATGTATTTTTGTGATCTTTGTGGTGACTAGCACAAGCATGCAAAGTAGCTTACTCAATGATGCTGATTTTAGGGACTTAGAATTTCACTAAGTCCTTGTCCTGTTATTGTTTTTATGCCATATGTTCATGTTGTTTCCTAGTGATCCGTGCCTCTTTTGAGGATGATCAGTAAGGATGTTTTGTTAATATTGTGGTGCTCTATACATCCATGTCTTTGTTTGCATTTATGGAGCAACCTAGCTTGAGTCAATCGAGCTCTACTTTTGCTATAAAATGATCTTGGCAGATTGTTGACATATTTAGCGATTTTGCCGAGGATGTTGCTATTGATCCGTGCATGCTATGTTATCGTTCTTGCCATATCTAGCTCCTATGCCATGTCTTCTTGATGGGTGTATGCTTAGTTTGTCATGCCATGCTCTGTAGTGAGTGCATCGAGCTCGTAAACATGCCTACTTGTTAATCTGTTTGCATGCTCCAGTTTTTCACTAAGTCTAAATATGTTTATGTTTTGCTATGTTCGCATGCTTGAAATTGTATTCTCTGATCCCTTTTGGCTCAAGGTCACTAAGGGACTTTTGTTATATGCTTAGAGTAGCTTCATTCCATGCCTTGCTGTGCCATGATATGTTCCTGTAGCATGTAGTTTTCATGCTCTAAACATTGCTTCCTGATGATAAATTCTTGAATTGCTGTTAATTTCACCAAGTCTGAAACCTGATATCTTTTGCATTTTTGCCATGCCTGTTTGAGCTTACTATTGAGTGAATTAGCCATAGCTCAGTGTTCATCTTTTGTCAAGCATCATGAGTGGATACCTGCCATGTATTTTGTTGCCATGTTTGAATGCATTAGCATGTTGTTCTTGATGCATTTAGATGGTCTCGTGCTGATTATCGCAGACCGGTGCCATATTTGTTTTGCTTGCCATTTCCAAACCGTGCATCCGATTCCGGTGATCTTTATATCGATTTCAACCGAAATCAACTCACCTTTCCAGTGGCACTCTTGGATTTCCAAGTTGAGGCCAGGTTCAATCATTCCTTTTCAAATCATGCATATGCATCACATAACGCATCCCGCATATCATACCATGTTCGTGTGTTGGTTGTTTACTATGTTGTGTGCTTATTTCCGGTGTTGCTTCTTCAGGTTGGTTGCGTTAACGTCGTGTTTGTGAGGACCTGTTCTACTACGTCCGTTTGTCTTCTTCATGGACTCGTTCTTCTTCCTTGCGGGATTTCAGGCAAGATGACCATACCCTCGAAATCACTTCTGTCTTTGCTTGCTAGATGCTCGCTCTTTTGCTATGCCTATGCTGCGATACCTACCACTTGCTTATCATGCCTCCCATATCGTTAAGCCAAGCCTCTAACCCACCTTGTCCCAGCAAGCCGTTGTTTGGCTATGTTACCACTTTGCATAGCCCCTCTTATAGCGTTGTTAGTTGCAGGTGAAGATTGGAGCTTGTTCCATGTTTGGAACATGGATATTTTGTTGGGATATCACAATATCTCTTATTTAATTAATGCATCTATATACTTGGTAAAGGGTGGAAGGCTCGGCCTTATGCCTGGTGTTTTGTTCCACTCTTGCCGCCCTAGTTTCCGTCATATCGGTGTTATGTTCCCGGATTTTGCGTTCCTTACACGGTTGGGTTATAATGGGAACTCCTTGACAGTTCTCCTTGAATAAAACTCCTCCAGCAATGCCCAACATTGGTTTTACCATTCGCCACCTAGCCTTTTCTTTCCCTTGAGTCGGCCGGCTCAAGGGTCATCTTTATTTTAACCCCCCCCCCCCCCGGGCCAGTGCTTCTCTAAGTGTTGGTCCAACTGAGCGATGTCCGGAGCTACCAGGGGCAACTCTGGGCTGGCCTACCCGACGTCTGGCTCATCTGAGTGTGCCCTAAGAATGAGATATGTGCAGCTCCTATCGGGATTTTTCAGCACATTCGGGCGGTTTTGCTGGACTTGTTTTACCATTGTCGAGGATGTCTTGTAACCGGGATGCCGAGTCTGATCGTATTGTCTTGGGAGAAGAAATATCCTTCGTTGACCGTGAGAGCTTGTGATGGGCTAAGTTGGGACACCCCTGCAGGGATTGAACTTTCGAAAGTCGTGCCTGCGGTTATGGGCAGATGGGAATTTGTTAATGTCCAGTTGTAGAAAACCTGAAGTTTATCTTAATTAAAATGCACCAACCGCGTGTGTAACCGTGATGGTCTCTTCTCGATGGAGTCCGGGAAGTGAACACGGTGTTGGAGTTATGCTTGACGTAGGTTGTTCTAGGATCACTTCTTGATCATAGATTCTCGATCGTGCTTTGCCTTCTCTTCTCGCTCTCTTTTGCGTATGTTAGCCACCATATATGCTAGTCGCTTGCTGCAGCTCCACCTCATACCTTTTATCCCTACCTATAAGCTTAAATAGTCTTGATCGCGAGGGTGTGAGATTGCTGAGTCCCCGTGACTCACAGATACTTCCAAAACCAGCTTGCAGGTGCCGTTGAACCGTGCAGGTGACGCAACCCGGCTCAAGGAGGAGCTCGATGAAGATCTTGTCCTTTGTGTTGCTTTGTCCTAGTTGTTCAGTAGTGGAGCCTAGTTGGGACGATCGGGGATCTGTGTAGCATTTGGGGTAGTCTTCTTTTATTTTGGTTCCGTAGTCGGACCTTGATTGTATCTGGATGATGTAATGTTTTATTCATGTACTTGTGTGAAGCGGCGATTGTAAGCCAACTATCTATCCTTTTCCCCTTTATGTATGTACATGGGTTGTTTGCGAAGATTACCTCACTTGCGACATTGCTTTCAATGCGGTTATGCCTCTAAGTCGTGCTTCGACACGTGGGAGATATAGCCGCATCGAGGGCGTTACAACTTTGGGGCGATGGGCTCTATCGCATAGATGTCCCTTAGTGCACGCTTCTGTCCTCCCGTGTTGGGAATGTGGGTTCCGTATATCATGTTCACCGTCTTCACTTGTGGGGGGAACCTCTTCTGTCCTCCCATATTCGGCGGCCGGGGCTCCTCCTCGTCATCACTATGCAGCCCCTTGTCCTTGTTTTCGGCAATTAACTTGCCGGCCTGCTTGAACACCCAGCATTCTCTGTTGGTGTTATTGGCTGGCTTATCGGGGGTGCCGTGGATTTGACATGAGCGATCAAGTATGCGATCCAAACTGGACGGGCCCAGAGTACTTCTTTTGAATGCCTTTTTCCGCTAACCAGATTTAGAGCCTCTGAATACGGCATTAACTGACGTATCATCGGCGTTATCGCCGTTGTTGCGACGCTTGTGTCTGTTACGACGTGGTCTACCTTTGGCATCTTTAGTATCCGAAGTGCTCGGATTCCTTGATGTATTGTTGCTGCGAGCCAACCAGCTATCCATGCCCGCGCAAAAGCGGGTCATGAGTGTCGTGAGGGCTGCCATAGACTTCAACTTCTCTTGGCCGAGGTGCCGGGCGAGCCACTCATCATGGATGTTATGCTTGAATGCCGCTAAGGCCTCTGCATCCGGACAGTCGACAATTTGGTTTTTCTTAGTTAGGAACCGTGTCCAGAATTGCCTGGCCGATTCCCCTGGCTGCTGAGTTATGTGGCTCAAGTTGCCAGCATCTGGTGGTCGCGCATAAGTGCCCTAGAAGTTGTCAAGGAATTCATCTTCCAAATCCTCCCAACTGCCGACGGAGTCTGCTGGTAGGCTATTCAGCCAATGCCGAGCTGGTCCTTTAAGTTTTAGTGGGAGGTACTTGATGGCATGCAGATCACCACCGTGAGCCATGTGGATGTGGAGGAGGAAATCCTCAATCCATACAGCGGGATCTGTTGTACCATCATACGATTTGATATTTACGGGTTTAAAACCCTCCGGGAATTCGTGATCCATAACTTCATCAGTGAAGCATAGGGGGTGTGCGGCGCCTCTGTGCCGGGCTATATCATGACGTAGTTCATATGAGTCTTGTCTGTTGCATTCGGCCCAGACGAATTTACTTTTAGTGTATCCGGCGTGACGGTCATCGTCCCGTGTTGGCACGCGCCCCCGTGACCCGTATATCGACCTTGCATGTTTTGCCCTGCTTTCCAATACGTCTCGCAGGTCCCGCGTGTTGCCCCAGGCCTTGATATTTTTCTTTGAGTGACGGCGGGGTGCATGCTGAACTTCAGGCTGAAACGCCTCTCTGGCTCGGCCACGAGGTGGCCAGTCAACCGCATCGTACACTGGTGATGTAGGTTTCAGTGCTTCCTCCTCGAGTCGGGGTAGCAACCTGCGCTTTGGGTAACTCTTGGAGGGGTGCTCGAGTTCGTATTCCTCAGCCGCAAGGACTTCGGTCCATCTGTCTGCTAGCAAATCTTGATCAGCCCGAAGCTGTTGTTGCTTTTTCTTCAAGCTATTTGTTGTGGCAATAAGTCGGCGCTTGAAGTGCTCCTGCTCAACGGGATCCTCAGGCATGATAAATTCTTCATCGCCAAGGCTCACCTCGTCTTCGGAGAGAGGCATGTAATTGTCCTCCTTCGATTCTCTATCTGCTGCCCGCTCTGGAGGGCTAGCTTGTTCACCCTCCCGCTCTAAATCGTGCTGGAGGGGATTGTTGTCGTCTTTGGCACTATCCGAAGTGTTATTGTCTCTCGTGCCGGTATCACTACTTTTGCTATGGTGGGACTTAGAGCGGCGCCGCTGAAGTCGACGCTTGGGTTGCTTCTTGGAGGGGTCATCCTCCGCTGTCTCGTCACCATTGCCTTCTTTGGGGGTGTCCACCATGTATATATCATATGATGAGGTGGCGGTCCAGCGCCCTATGGGCGGTGGTTCCGGTTCGTCTCCTGCATCGTTGTCCATACCGTCGATGTCTTCGGAGTAGAAGTCGAGCATGTCGGTTAAATCGTCGACAGTGGCTACTAAGTGGGTTGTGGATGGGGGGGGCGAATTTCTTCGACGTCCGCATCCCATTCTAGCCGGACATAGTTCGGCCAAGGTTCTCCTGACAAGGAAAGAGACCTTAATGAATTTAGCATGTCGCCGAAAGGTGAGTTCTTAAAGATATCCACGGAGGTGAACTCCATGATCGGCGCCCAATCGGATTCGATAGGCATGGACGCAGGCGGCTCGGAGTCCGTGGCCGGAGATGAATCCAATGGTTCGGCAACACGGCTCTCGTAAGGGGTGAAGTCAGTATCCGGCTCTATCACCACTAAGAGTGCGGCCTCTATGGCGGGGTCTATCCACCCGTCCTTGGATGGCGCAATTTGCTCCGGATTGAAGGCCGGAATAGTTGTAGGTGTGATTTCCCGAACACTGTCCGACGACAGAGTTACGTCATGCTTGTCGTGATTGTGCGGTGCACCTGACATGGTCTCAAATCCGTCGAAGATCAAGTCTCCGCGAATGTCGGCAGTGTAGTTTAAGTTTCCGAACCTGACCTGATGGCTAGGGGAGTAGCTCTCGATCTGCTCCAGATGGCCAAGCGAATTGGCCCGCAGTGCGAAGCCGCTGAATATGAAGATCTGTCCGGGGAGGAAAGCCTCAACCTGGACCGCATCGTTACCGATGATCGAAGGAGCCATCAAGCCTTGCGGTGACGGCACAGTGTAACTCTCAATGAAAGCACCAATGTCGGTGTCAAAACCGGCGGATCTCGGGTAGGGGGTCCCGAACTGTGCGTCTAAGGCGGATGCTAACAGGAGGCGGGGGACACGATGTTTCCCCAGGTTCGGGCCCTCTTGATGGAGGTAATACCCTACGTCCTGCTTGATTGATCTTGATGATATGAGTATTACAAGAGTTGATCTACCACGAGATCGTAGAGGCTAAACCCTAGAAGCTAGCCTATGGTATGATTGTTGTTGTCCTACGGACAAAACCCTTTGTTTTATATAGACACCAGAGGGGGCTAGGGTTACACAGAGTCGGTTACAAGGGAGGAGATCTACATATCCGTATTACCAAGCTTGCCTTCCACGCCAAGGAGAGTCCCATCCGGACACGGGACGAAGTCTTCAATCTTGTATCTTCATAATCCAACAGTCCGGCCAAAGGATATAGTCCGGCTGTCCGGAGACCCCCTAATCCAGGACTCCCTCATCGACCCTCTGCCACATTGAGTGCTCCATCACAAGATATCTTGGTCATACCTGATTCAGGTGGCCTCCATCCATGACCTGGTAACACAGTCGCTTCATTGCGGTGTAGCTCCAGTAGCGCTAGGGCCTCCTGGGTAGATCTAATAGCGGCTGTTGGGTCTCTCCCCTCTTCCCCATGTTTGATCCGGTTGCGGGAATGCCAGATCGTCCACATGATGGTGAGGATCTTTGCGCGATGTTCATCCCTGATCTGATCGCCACATAGTATATCTCTGGCCCACGAGCGTGGGTGCAGTTCAGGGAGTCTGAGATCAAACCAAGCACTAGCTTCGTTCCAAAAACATCGTGCGTGGTAGCATTTTATTAGCGCATGCATAATATCCTCCTCTCTTGCCATGCACACTTTACAAGTGTCTACAACTAAGATGTGGCGGTACTTGAGGGTACATTCATCAGCTAGAATCCCCCGCAATACCCTCCACCAAAACACCCGTACCTTTGGGATCACTTTGAGTTTCCACAGGGCTGTCCACATATGTTTATCATCCGTTGAAGCACCGGTAGCCGTCCCTTCTTCTAGAGCTAGATGCTCGTTTTGAGTCACTAGAGCACGGTACACCGATTTAACAGTGTAGTTGTCTGATCGTTCAAAGGCACAAGCATAAAAATCTTGTCCTCCCCCTCCTGATTGGTATATTGAGAACAACATCGGCATCTGGGGCGATAAAAGTTGTCCTTATGAGATCCTGGCTCCATGACCAGTTTTCGGTGTCAATGAGATCCAAAACTGTCTAAACATTAGTGTTGGGAGGTCTAAACAAAGGTTTCATGGAGATAGTTCCGAGAATCCACTTGTCCGTCCAAACATCAATGGAGCTCCCGTCTCCCACTCTCATGACAAGTCCCGCTTGTAAAGCTTCCTGCCAGCAATGATAGCTCGCCAAGTAGCAGACACTGATTTGGGAACAGTAGCATGCAAGAAATCTGTGTCAGGAAAATAGCGGCCTTTCATTACCCTTGTGCTCAGAGAATTAGGGTTTGTCATAAACCGCCACCCATGCTTCCCGAGTAGCGCAATGTTAAACTGATGGGGATCACGAAACCCCATACCACCTTGGCACTTTGGTGTAGCCAAATTCTTCCAGGACACCCAATGTAAAGCATTTTTGTCAATGGAGCTGCTCCAAAAGAATTTTGCCATTGGTGACGTCAAACTCTTGCACACCTTTTTTGTTAATAAGAATGTGCTCATGTTGTACGTTGGAATGGCCTGTACAACTGATTTCAACAATGTCTCCCTACCTACACATGCGAGTAGTTTTTCAGACCATCCCTGCATCTTCCCGCGATCTCTCTCCCCGATGTGATCGAAAGTTCCGCTTGTGATGCGGCCGATCGCAGTGGGTAGCCCCAGGTACCGCTCGCTAAAAGCCTCGACATCAATGTTGAGGACCGTTTTAAGCTGCTGCTTGAGCTGGGCCGGTGTGTTGGGGCTGAAGTATACTGCACTCTTGGCATGATTGACACACTGACCCGAAGAATCACCATAAACCCTCAGGATATCATTCAGTCTTGCTGCACTTTGGGTGTTTCCACTAATAAAGATCAAACTATCGTCTGCGAAAAGCAAGTGTGTCACCTAAGGCGATCTGTAGCTTACTCTAATACCTCTATCAATATATCCATGATTATAGTACTTCAACAGAGAGGAGAAACCCTCCGCGCATAGCAGGAAAAGAAAGGGTGAGGCTGGGTCACCTTGTCTCAGCCCACGCGAGGGTGAAAAGAATGGCAATAGCTCACCATTAACTCGGACTGAGAAGCACCAAAGACACACACTTCATGTTGAGCCTGGCAAAATCAATGTTGAAGCCCAACTTAGTGAGAATTGCCTCAAGAAAATGCCACTCGACACGGTCGTAGGCTTTCATCATATCGAGTTTGATAGCACAAGCATAGTTTTTCCCTTCTTCCGCCTTCGCATAGTGTGCACACTTTCGTATGCCACCAAGACATTGTCCGTTATGAGCCGTCCAGGGACAAACGCGCTCTGCTCTTCACTGATAACCCCCTCCGTGAATACCCTCAATCGGTTTGTCACACATTTTGAAGCAATCTTATATAGAACCGAACAAAGAGAGATAGGCATGTACTATGATATAGACTGAGGATGCCGTACCTTGGGGATCAAAGTGATCGAAGTGTCATTCAAACCCACAAGTAGTTCCCCTCTGTTTAAGAAATCCAAAACTGCCTCGGTTACAGCCTCACCAAGCAAGCTCCAGTGACGCTGATAGAACCCCGCGGTAAAACCGACTACCCCGGTGCTTTGGAGGGAGCCATTTGAAACAAAGTTGTCCTGACTTCCCCTGTTGTATAGGGTTTCGTTAACTCTACATTCATGTCCTCCGTAACCTTGGCTGGAACATGGTCGAGCAGTTCTGTAGAGTCCCTAAAACCTTGAGACTCATACAAGTTATGATAGAACGACTGAACCTCAGTCTTGTCTTCCTCTTCATTTGCACAAAACGAGCCATCCGATCTACATAACCCTGAATTCTGTTGATACGTTTCCTTTGTGCCGCCTGAGCTTGAAAATACGAAGTATTACGGTCACCTTCTCTCAGCCAGGGAACACGGGATCGCTGTTGTAACCAGATCTCTTCCTGATGCAGGGCCTCGCGCAGCTGTCTTACCACTGTTTTCTCCTCCTCTGTAGGCCCTCGGCCCACCGAACGAATTGTAGGTTATCGAGTCTCTTCTGTAGCTGTCTGAGACGGCGGGTTAAGCAGCCAAACTCGCGGGTCCCCCAAGGTTCAAGTGTTTCCTTCGGATGATGCAGTGAATCCGCAATACCTTGAAGGCCCGGTCCTCTATTTGCCTACTGCCACGCATTGGTGACAATACGATCATAGTCCACATGCGATGACCAAACATTTTCATATCTGAACTGTCTCTTTGCACGTGACATGTTCATGATCTTATCCCTTATCTCCGCTACAACATAGCAATGATCAGATTCGACAGAAGGAACATGCTTGATTCTGATATATTGAAAATGTTGCCGGAATTCCTCATCGGCAAAGACCCTTTCTAGCCTTGCCTTAACATTCGCGTCACTCGCTTGACGATTGTCCCAGGTGTACGCAGTGCCTGACCACCCCAAATCTTGGAGAGCCACTTCGTCGGTGACTTCTCTGAATGCTCTCATCTGTCTCTCCGTCCTAGCAGCCCGACTAAAATGTTCATCAGAGAAGAGAGTTTCATTAAAATCACCCAAACATATCCATGCAGCATGCGGTATGTTATACAAAGTGCGTAGGAAACGCCAACTGTGATGCCTATCTTCAGCTCGGGGCGCCCCATAGAAACCAGTAAACCTCCATTGAAAGGAGTCTTGCTCTTTAAATTTAACAGAAACATCAATGTGACTAGCACTATAATTTTTGAGATCCACAAGAACATCATGCGACCAAAACAACCCAATGCCACCACTTAGACCAACACTATCCACTGCAAAGCACCCGCCGAAGCCTAGATGTCTCTACAAGTCCTCAACTCTCTTCCCTTCGATTTTTGTTTCCATGACGAAGAGAAGAGTGGGTCCTTCTAGCTTCACAATATCGAACCGCCTCGGGGTTCCCAAGCCCCCGGCAGTTCCAAGAGAGGCAACTCATTGGGATGGGCTGGACCGATCAATGGTCTCTGCCGAGTTGTCAGGCGTGGGCCTCTTCTTCTTTGGTTTGCAAACTAGGTCCTCATCATCTTCTCCCCCTGCAGTGCTCGTGCTCGGATCCTCCCCCTATAGTGCTCGTGCTCGGATCAAGTTCTCCAGGGTTTTGTGCCACCGTCAAAAGCAACTGCTTTGGTTTGTAGACTGTTGTAGGTCCCTCCTTCCTCTTGTAGCGGATGTTCTCTTTGTTCTTAAGGGGCGAGACCACCTCTTCCCCCCCATCTTGCTTCGATTTTGTTCTAGAATTCCTTGTCTCTTGCTTGCTTCCATGATCAGACTTCTGTCCCCTAGAGGAGTTGTCGCTACTGGCTGGATATCTGGTCTCATCAGGAGCTCGCAATGACAGCCCAAACGGCAGCTCTCCCTTGTCATCTCGTGAGCCAGGGTTAGAGCAGTAAAGATCCGAGTGGCCCAGCCTTCCACAAGAGAAATAGAAGTATGGAATCTGCTCATATTGTATGTCATAGGGATCCACCTTCTTCCTCCTTGCCGAATCTATGAGCACCCATCTCCTGAGCGGTTTATTGACATCCACCGAAACCCTTGCTCCGAGATAGCCTCAAGATCGAACTTAGCAATCTGCACCTCCTTATCAATCATCCATGCTATTGGGAGACTCCATGCATCAACTCTCAGGTTGTATGGTAAATTCAAAACCCTAGCCCAAACTTGTAGTCGATCAAACATGACCTCATCAGGGCGCATGCACTCTTCGAACTCAGCCAGGATGACCGCGTTCTTGTTGATGTGCCAGGGCGATCCCGCCCAAACTCTATCATGATCACGCTGGGCCTCAAATTCAGCAACAAAAGTGTTCACCCCAGTTGATCGGAATTGCAGTCCTCTAGGGTTTCCCCAAGCCGGTCGCAAAGCGTTGCCAATGGTATGAATATGATACAGGTTTCGGTAGAGAACCTTCCCTGCCAGCAACCACTTCGCCAGAGCATCGTCCTGCCGGTCATCTATCACGAGAGGAGTCGCCTCCTCTTCAGATATATCCAGCTTCCCCAGAGCTTCCTATAGTTTCTCCCTCGCCGATCTAGGGTTGGTCGAACTATTGGGGAACGTAGTAATTTCAAAATTTTCCCACTCACACGCAGGAACATGGTGATGCATAGCAACGAGAGGGAAGAGTGTTGTCTATGTACCCTCGTAGACCATTCACGGAAGCGTTATATCAACGCGGTTGATGTAGTCGTACGTCTTCACGACCCGACCGATCCAAGTACCGAAAGCACGGCACCTCCAAGTTCTGCACATGTTCGGCTCGGTGACGTCATCTCCTTCTCGATCCAGCAAGAGGAACGGAGTAGTAGATGAGTTCTGGCAGCACGACGGCGTGGTGACGGTGTTGGTGAAGAACAATCTTCGCAGGGCTTCGCCTAAGCACTACGAAAACTATGACGGAGGATAAACTAGAGGGGATGGGGTTGCCGGCACACGGCTTGGCGTTTCCTGATGTGTCTTGGGTGCTAGCCCTACCCCTCTATTTATATGTTGAGCCTTGGGGTCGAAACTTGGAGTAAAAGCCTCCACAAAGTCAGTTTCACCCGAAAGGCAAGAGTCCTCGGACTCCAGGGCCAGACGCCAGGGTTTCCGGCGTCTGGACCCAAACGCCAGGCACCCTGGCGTCTGGCCCCTGGACTTCGCAAAACTTCCTTTTGCGCTTTCCAAAAACCTTGTGGGCTTTCCCCTTTGGCCCAAATAAAGTGGTCTCGTACCCAAACATTTCGGGAAACATTCAGAACCCCTTCCGGTGAATTCCGGAACCCTTCCGGTGACTAAACACTATTATCCCATATATCAAACTTTATCTCCAGACCATTCCAGAGTTCCTCGTCATGTTCGTGATCTCATCCCGGACTCCGAACAACATTCGGTTACCAACATACATAACTCATATAGTACTATATCGTCAACGAACGTTAAGCGTGCGGACCCTACGGGTTCGAGAACTATGTAGACATGACCGAGACACCTCTTTGGTCAATAACCAATAGCGGGACCTAGATTCCCATATTGGCTCCTAGATATTCTACGAAGATCTTTACCAGTCAGACCGCATAACAACATATGTTGTTCCCTTTGTCATCGGTATGTTACTTGCCCGAGATTCGATCCTCGGTATCTCAATACCTAGTTCAATCTCGTTACCGGCAAGTCTCTTTACTCGTTCCGTAATACATCATCCCGCAACTAACTCATTAGTTGTAATGCTTGCAAGGCTTATAGTGATGTGCATTACCGAGTGGGCCCAGAGATACCTCTTCGACAATCGGAGTGACAAATCCTAGTCTCGAAATACGCCAACCCAACAAGTACCTTCTGAGACACCTGTAGAGCACCTTTATAATCACCCAATTACATTGTGATGTTTGGTAGCACACAAAGTGTTCCTCCGGTAAACGGGAGTTGCATAATCTCATAGTTATAGGAACATGTATAAGTCATGAAGAAAGCAATAGCAACAAACTAAACGATCAAGTGCTAAACTCACGGAATGGGTCAAGTCAATCACATCATTCTCCTAATGATGTGATCCCGTTAATGAAATGACAACTCTTTGTCTATGGCTAGGAAACATAACCATCTTTTATCAACGAGCTAGTCAAGTAGAGGCAATACTAGTGACACTTTGTTTGTCTATGTATTCACACATGTATCATGTTTCCGGTTAATACAATTCTAGCATGAATAATAAACATTTATCATGTATAAGGAAATAAATAATAACTTTATTATTGCCTCTAGGGCATATTTCCTTCAGTCTCCCACTTGCACTAGAGTCAATAATCTAGTTCACATCTCCATGTGATTTAACACCAATAGTTCACATCACCATGTGATTAAAACCCATAGTTCACATCGTCATGTGACCAACACCCAAAGGGTTTACTAGAGTCAACAATCTAGTTCACGTCGCTATGTGATTAACACCCAAAGAGTAATAAGGTGTGATCATGTTTTGCTTGTGAGAGAATTTTAGTCTACGGGTCTGGCACATTCAGATCTATATGTATTTTGCAAATTTCTATGTCAACAATGCTCTGCACGAAGCTACTCTAGCTAATTGCTCCCACTTTCAAAATGTATCCAGATTGAGACTTAGAGTCATCTGGATTAGTGTCAAAAATTTCATCGACGTAACCCTTTACGACGAACCTTTTTGTCACTTCAGTAATCGAGAAACATATCCTTATTTCACTAAGGATAATTTTGACCGCTGTCCAGTGATCTACTCCTAGATCACTATTGTACTCCCTTGCCAAAAACAATGTAGGGTATATAGTAGATCTGGTACACAGTATGGCATATTTTACAGAACCTATGGCCAAGGCATAGGGAATGACTTTCATTCTCTTTCTCTCTTCTGCCACAGTCGGGCTTTGAGTGTTACTCAGTTTCACACCTTGTAACACAGGCAAGAACTCTTCCTTTGACTGTTCCATTTTGAACTACTTCAAAATCTTGTCAAGGTATGTACTCATTGAAAAACTTATCAAGTGTCTTGATCTATCTCTATAGATCTTGATGCTCAATATGTAAGCAGCTTCACTGAGGTCTTTCTTTAAAAAACTCCTTTCAAACACTCCTTTATGCTTTGCAGAATAATTCTACATTATCTCCGATCAACAATATGTCATTCACATATACTTATCAGAAATGTTGTAGTGCTCCCACTCACTTTCTTGTAAATACAGGCTTCACCGCAATTCTATATAAACTATATGCTTTGATCAACTTATCAAAGTGTATATTCCAACTCCGAGATGCTTGCACCACTCCATAGATGGATCGCTGGAGCTTGCATATTTTGTTAGCACCTTTAGGATTGACAAAACCTTCTGGTTGCATCATATACAACTATTCTTTAATAAATCCATTAAGGAATGCAGTTTTGTTTATCCATTTGCCAGATTTCATAAAATGCGGTAATTGCTAACATGATTCGGACAGACTTAAGCATAGATACGAGTGAGAAACTCTCATCGTAGTCAACACCTTGAACTTGTCGAAAACCTTTTGCGACAATTCTAGCTTTGTAGATAGTAACACTACTATCAGCGTCCGTCTTCCTCTTGAAGATCCATTTAATCTCAATGGCTCGCCGATCATTGGGCAAGTCAATCAAAGTCCATACTTTGTTCTCATACATGGATCTCATCTTAGATTTCATGGCCTCAAGCCATTTCGCGGAATCTGGGCTCATCATCGCTTCCTCATAGTTCGTAGGTTCGTCATGGTCAAGTAACATGACCTCCAGAACAGGATTACCGTACCACTCTGGTGCGGATCTCACTCTTGTTTACCTACGAGGTTCAGTATTAAATTGATCTGAAGTTACATCATCATCGTCATTAGCTTCCTCACTAATTGGTGTAGTAGTCACAAGAACAATTTTCTATGATGAACTACTTTCCAATAAGGGAGCAGGTATAGTTACCTCATCAAGTTCTACTTTCCTCCCACTCACTTCTTTCGAGAGGAACTCCTTCTCCAGGAAGGATCCATTCTCAGCAATGAATGCCTTGCCTTTGGATCTGTGATAGAAGGTGTACCCAACAGTCTCCTTTGGGTATCCTATGAAGACACATTTCTCTGATTTGGGTTCGAGCTTATCAGGTTGAAGCTTTTTCACATAAGCATCGCAGCCCCAAACTCTAAGAAACGACAACTTTGGTTTCTTGCCAAACCATAGTTCATAAGGCGTCGTCTCAACGGATTTCGATGGTGCCCTATTTAACGTGAATGCAGCAGTCTCTAAAGCATAACCCCAAAATAATAGCGGTAAATCAGTAAGAGACATCATAGATCGCACCATATCTAGTAAAGTACGATTACGACGTTCGGACACACCATTACGTTGTGGTGTTCCGGGTGGCGTGAGTTGCGAAACTATTCCGCATTGTTTCAAATGTAGACCAAACTCGTAACTCAAATATTCTCCTCCATGATATGATCGTAGAAACTTTATTTTCTTGTTACGATGATTTTCAACTTCACTCTGAAATTCTTTGAACTTTTCAAATGTTTCAGACTTATGTTTCATTAAGTAGATATACCCATATCTGCTCAAATCATCTGTGAAGGTGAGAAAATAATGATATCCGCCATGAGCTTCAATATTCATTGGACCACATACATCTGTATGTATGATTTCCAACAAATCTGTTGCTCTCTCCATAGTTCCGGAGAACGGCGGTTTAGTCATATTGCCCATGAGGCACGGTTCGCAAGTACCAAGTGATTCATAATCAAGTGGTTCCAAAAGTCCATCAGTATGGAGTTTCTTCATGCGCTTTACACCGATATGACCTAAACGGCAGTGCCACAAATAAGTTGCACTATCATTATCAACTTTGCATCTTTTGGCTTCAACATTATGAATATGTGTATCACTATTATCGAGATCCAACGAACCATTTTCATTGGGTGTATGACCATAGAAGGTTTTATTCATGAAAACAGAACAACAATTATTCTCTAACTTAAATGAATAATTATTTTGCAATAAACATGATCAAATCATATTCATGCTCAACGCAAACACCAAATAACATTTATTTAGGTTTAACACTAATCCCGAAAGTATAGGGAGTGTGTGATGATGATCATATCAATCTTGGAACTACTTCCAACACACATCGTCACTTCACCCTTAACTAGTCTCTGTTCATTCTGCAACTCCCGTTTCGAGTTACTACTCTTAGCAACTGAACCAGTATCAAATACTGTGGGGTTGCTATAAACACTAGTAAAGTACACATCAATAACATGTATATCAAATATAGCATTGTTCACTTTGCCATCCTTCTTATCCGCCAAATACTTGGGGCAGTTCCGCTTCCAGTGACCAGTCCCTTTGCAGTAGAAGCACTTAGTCTCAGGCTTAGGTCCAGACTTGGGCTTATTCACTTGAGCAGTGATACGTCTCCAACGTATCTATAATTTTTGATTTCTCCATGCTACTTTATCTACTGTTTTGGACTATATTGGGCTTTATTTTCCACTTTTATATTACTTTTGGGACTAACCTATTAACCGGAGGCCCAGCCCAGGATTGTTGTTTTTTGCCTATTTCAGTATTTCGAGGAAATAGAATATCAAACGGAGTCCAAACGGAATGAAACCTTCGGGAACGTGATCTTCTCAGCGAACGTGATCCAGGAGACTTGGACCCTACTCCAAGAAGTTTCCGGGGAGGTCACGAGGGTGGAGGGCGTGCCCCCTGGGCGCGCCCCCTTGCCTCGTGGGCCCCTCGGAGCTCCACCGACGTTCTCCTTCCTCCTATATATACCTACGTACCCCCATTAGACCAGACACGGAGCCAAAAACCTAATTCCACCGCCGCAACTTCCTGTATCCACGAGATCCCATCTTGGGGCCTGTTCCGGAGCTCCGCCGGAGAGGGCATCCATCACGGAGGGCTTCTACATCAACACCATAGCCCTTCCGATGAAGTGTGAGTAGTTTACTTCAGACCTTCGGGTCCATAGCTAGTAGCTAGATGGCTTCTTCTCTCTTTTTGGATCTCAATACAATGTTCTCCCCCTCTCTCGTGGAGATCTATTCGATGTAATCTTCTTTTTGCGGTGTGTTTGTTGAGACTGATGAATTGTGGGTTTATGATCCAACTTATCTATGAATAATATTTGAATCTTCTCTGAATTCTTTTATGTATGATTGAGTTATCTTTGCAAGTCTCTTCAAATTATTCGTTTGGTTTGGCCAACTAGATTGGTAGTTCTTGCAATGGGAGAAGTGCTTAGCTTTGGGTTCAATCTTGCGGTGTCCATACTCAGTGACATAAAGAGTTGCAAGGCACGTATTGTATTGTTGCCATCAAGGATAACAAGATGGGGTATTTATCATATTGCATGAATTTATTCCTCTACATCATGTCATCTTGCTTAAGGCGTTACTCTGTTTTTAACTTAATACTCTAGATGCATGCTGGATAGCGGTCGATGAGTGGAGTAATAGTAGTAGATGCAGGAAGGAGTCGGTCTACTTGTCACGGACGTGATGCCTATATACATGATCATACCTAGATAACCTCATAACTATGCTCAATTCTATTAATTGCTCAACAGTAATTTGTTCACCCACCGTAGAATATCTATGCTCTTGAGAGAAGCCACTAGTGAAACCTATGGCCCCCGGGTCTATTCTCATCATATCAATCTCCATTACTTTATTTTACTTGTTTTGCTTTTACTTTTCACTTTGCATCTTTATACCAAAAATACCAAAAATATTATCTCTATCAGATCTCACTCTCGTAAGTGACCATGAAGAGATTGACAACCCCTAAGCGTTGGTTGCGAGTTGTTACCGTTTTGTGCAGGTATGAGGGACTTGTGCATGACCTCCTACTGGATTGATACCTTGGTTCTCAAAAACCGAGGGAAAAACTTACGCTAATGTGCTGCATCACCCCCTCCTCTTCGGGGAAAACCAATGCTAGCTCGAGACGTAGCAAGCAGCAACTTGCTTGTCGTTCTTCTTGAAGTTCCCTTTCTTTCCTTTTTCCCTTTTCTTGAAACTAGTGGTCTTGTTAATCATCAACACTTGATGCTCTTTCTTGATTTCTACCTTCATCGATTTCATCATCATGAAAAGCTTGGGAATCGTTTTCGTCATCCCTTGCATACTATAGTTCATCACGAAGTTCTACTAACTTGGTGATGGTGACTAGAGAATTCTGTCAATCACTATTTTATCTGGAAGATTAACTCCCACTTGATTCAAGAGATTGTAGTACCCAGACAATCTGAGCACATGCTCACTGCTTGAGCTATTCTCCTCCATCTTTTAGCTATAGAACTTGTTGGAGACTTCATATCTCTCAACTCGGGTATTTGCTTGAAATATTAACTTCAACTCCTGGAACATCTCATATGATCCATGTCGTTCAAAACGTCTTTGAAGTCTCGATTCTAAGCTGTTAAGTATGGTGCACTAAACTATCAAGTAGTCATCATATTGAGCATGCCAAACGTTCATAACATCTGCATCTGCTCCTGCAATAGGTCTGTCACCTAGCGGTGCATCAAGGACATAATTCTTCTGTGCAGCAATGAGGATAATCCTCAGATCACGGATCCAATCCGCATCATTGCTACTAACATCTTTCAACTTAGTTTTCTCTAGGAACATATCAAAAAATAAAGGGATAAGTATATTTTTCGTCCTCGAACTCTGGCGATAGTATAGGAATGGTCCCTCAACTCCGAAACCGGTAAAACTCAGTCCCTCAACTATTTAAACCGGATAATTTCCGTCCCTCGCGGCACCTTAAGTGGTTTTGGTATGACCTGGACCCGGTTTTGACTAAAATTGTACACGTGGCTGGTTTTGACTGCCATGTCACTTAAGTGTCCCTGAATCTCTCTCTCTCTCCCGTGCATTCTCTCGATCCCATCTCGCAGACGAACCCTAAACCTAGCAGCAGCGGCGGCGGCGAATCCCTCATGGGCTGCGGCGGCGGCGGTTGCGGCGGCTGGCGGTGAGGCGAAACTAAGACGGCGCGGCAGCGCGGCCTGTGAGGCGCGGCGATTGCTCCTGTGAGGTGCGACGCTGGCTGGCTGGCTAGGCACGGGAGCGACGGCAGCGTGATTTAGGCGGCGACGGTGATTCAGGCTGGGGTCGCCCGTTGAATCCCTTGGCTGGGCAAGCAGATGGCAACCTCGCTCACTTCAAGTCGCTCCCGTGGGTCTTGTTCTTCACCATCGATCCCTCTCGGCCGCTCCTCCCCCATTCCCTACTGTGAGGGGCCATTGGATTATCAGTCGGTGATTAAGTGCGACTGTGGCAACAAGGCAGCAAGATGGATATCATGGAGCAATGCTAATCCTGGAAGGAGGTATGTGAAATGCATGAGAGATCGGGTGAGTAAAATTCTGTACAAATTTTCACATGATTTGTTGCTTATTATGTACATTGTGAAGGGGATTAATTCAGGTTTTCTGTTGGCAGTTTCCCAACAGATGCAACTTGTTTGAATTTGTCGATGATCCAACTCCTCCTCACCTCGCCCAACTGATTATCGATCTCCGAGATGCTGTTTTGTCACTGAAGAAGGAGAAGCAAGTGGTATGTACTGAAAGAGATGACCTTGAGATGGCAAGGATTGCTGATTATGCTGAAATGGAGCCCCTAAGGCATGCATTGCGTAAGAAGGACCAGATGTTGATGGAGAAGGATGAGCTGCTGTTGCACAAGACAACTGAATTACATGTGCAAAAGAAGAGGAATGTGATGTTGTTTGTTGTACTGATGTGTTTTATTAGTGTTGTTCTGTATCGTGTCATGTAGCAATTGTAGACAAGTAGACGAGAACTGAATGTGCCATGTAAATTGTCCTATGTTATTTATGAAAATTTGGGTTTGCTCAGAACATTTTAGTCACATGTTTGTCCAGTTTGGACAGAGTACAGAACAGATTTCAAGACAAACATAATCTGACATAACCACAAACATAGTACTGATTAGTCTTACAAGCAAACCACAAGGGAATTTCTTAGTCTGACAAAGCAAATGAGAGATAGTACTGATTACTCTTGCAAGCAACCACAAACATGAATTCTGACATAACCACAAGGGAACATCAGTACAAGTACAATACTAGTCCAGTAGTTTTGCTGGGACTTTCTTTGCTCTTTTATTTCCTCCAACTTGAGCACTTGCAGCACCAGATGTAACATTGACTGTAAATGATGAACTAGACTGCACGTTCACTGTCACATTTTTTACAGCAATATTGGAGGAAGCCTTCATCTTGTGCTTAGGCAGTCCTAGGGATTTATTTTCCCTCTTTTGCATAGGACCAAAGTTCTCATCAGTTGTAGATGCTCTTTTTCGGCTGGTGCTTTGTTGGGATGTTTTCACATTTGCCTGACAAGGGAAGAAAGATTTAACATCAGCAAAAAAATCATTTACAAGATTTAACATCAGCATGGTTATGTGTATTGTACCTGGGAACTAGACATCTTGGAGGCTTTTGCATTGCTTCTGGACTTGGTAAATGATCTAGCGGCATTTCCTGAAGCTGCATTTTGTCCAACAGTAGCTGCTCCATTTGAACTTGAAGCGGCATTTCCTGGACATGTAGTTTTATTGTGACCAGTGCACTTGCATTTCCTGCATCTAATCAAAGTTCCAACCCTCGAAACTTTGGTAGCTTTTGGTTTTTCAGTACCCTCTCTTTTTCTCTCTTTCCGAGGCCTTCCTGGCATCTTAACATATCCAGGGGCTAGTGGTTTAGGCTTGTCTGATTCTGGCCAACCTTGGGGTCCTTCAACTGGTTGCAGGTAATATGCATAGGTTTTCTTGAATGCTTCCACTGAGTAACAACTAGCCACATAACCATGTAACTGGTTGGTGTGTTGATGGATTGCAGAGACGGCATGAGCACAAACTATACCAGATAACTGCCAATATCTACAGCTATAGGTCATTTGATTGAGATCAACTGTAAACCTTTGAGATCCATGTTGCACCTCAAAACAGTTATTTCCATTGCTAACTGCATGACATATACCAGATACATCGATGGCCTTGCTTAATTTCTTGTTTATATTAGGACATATAATATCATCCCATTTCTCACACTTGTCTCTGTTCTCTTGTATTTTAACCATCACCATTCTCCTGATTGTCTCTAGCATGAAAAGAATTGGGAGAAACCTAGCTTCTACTATCCACTTGTTAAAACTTTCGCACATATTATTGTCGACAGAGTCACAATTGCTACCTAGTTTGAACCATGCTCTACACCAATGCTTTGGATCAGTTTTCAACATTGCTCTAGATCCAAGGACTGTAAGTTGAGCAAGCTTGGCTCTGCAATAGTTGAAAAAGCTTACACTTGCAGCCTTTGCACAAGCCCAGAATGGCTTCTGCCATTCCTTGTTCTTGAACTTCATCCTCCAGTTGGCATAAATATGCCTGGCACAATTCCTATGTTTAGCCCTCGGTGCCCAGTTTGAAACTGTGGTGATGATACCCTTCTGTTGATCTGATATAATCACCCAACCTTCACCATCTAGCACATTCACATCTCTGAAAAGTAATGAACAAAACCAGTCCCAACTATCATTGTTCTCTTTTTCAACAACTGCCCAAGCCAAAGGGTACATCTGGTTGTTGGCATCCCTCCCTACTACACATAAAAGCTCTCCATTGGTTGCTCCCTTGAAAAAGCAGCCATCAAGTCCAATAACCTTCCTACAGCCAGCCATGAACCCTTTTTTGCATGCCTCTAAGCAGATATATATCCTTTGGAAGATAGGCTTCACTTGATTTGGTTCCAATTTAACCTCTACTGTGCTACCTGGGTTACTCCTTAATAGCTCCAACTGATAGTCAAATATTCTGCTATATTGACCTTTCCTTGCATCCAGCCACTTTTTCATCAAAATCTTCTTAGCTCTCTTCACCTGAGCAATAGTCACATTGGCAAACATATCTTCTTGAATGTGTTGTTTCAAGCTTGAAATCTTCCACATTGGATTAGATCTAATTAGCTTGTCATACTTGGCAGCAATTCTTGTTGAGTTAACTACCTTATTGTCCTTCCTTTTTGGGCATAAATGAACATCATGAAAAGAGCTGATCTGCCAACTACATGATCTAGTGGTTTTACTCAAAAGACATACCCAAGGACATGTTGGCCAATCACACTTTGCCCTAACTCTTGCCTTGTCATTTTTGGGAAATCTGGTAAGCTTCTTGTGATGCAGACCATATCTGATAATTGCTTGCCTAAATTCTTCCTTGCCATCAAACTTCATACCAAGAGTAAACTCTGGTACATCCCCTTTGTCCTTGAACCTTCTATATCTAGACTTGAATGTCTTGACTTCACCATCACTGCCAATCTCATCGAATGAATCATACAAATCAAAGCTATCTTCATATGCAGTACCATTTCCATCATTTTCCTCCCCCACCTTATTTGATGACCCTATTGCAGGCCCACCATCCAGCATAGCATCATCAAGGTGCTCTAGTTGTCCAGCCTTCATCTTTGCCTTATACTCCTTATATTTCTCGTTGATCTCGACAGCCTCTTCATCTTCATCGGAAATGATGTCATCATCAGGGCAGTAATCACTCTCGCTGCTATCCTCGTCTTCATCTTCTTCTGAATTTTCATGCGCAACATCCGAATTTTCATTTGCAGCATCTGAATTTTCCTCTTCAGGCTCTTTTGAGTTACTGATTGCAACACAATCATTGTCTGCAGGTGGACAAGTAGCCAATGCGACAAAATGATCTACATCTCCCTCTGATTCACTACTAGCATTCGGACCCATCAGAAGATCAACATCTCTGCCTGGATCCCTGTCGTGTTCGTCGTTTTCAGAATTTGGATATAGCTCCACATATATTTCAGCTATACTTCCAACAGCAACACAATCTCTAATATGCTTGCAATCGGTGTCTAAAGCAACCATTTTTAGACCACAAACCATCTCTTTTCCAGGATATAACCAATGAAACATCTTGTCATCCTTTATTTGGCAGTGCATACCAAAACTCTGAACCAGATCAAAAAAACAGAAGTTCTTGCGATAAACAAATGACATGGCCTCTTTTCCCCTACTATATTCAAGTGTTTTCCCATCATTCAAAAACTGGCCTTCAAAATGAAATCTGATGAATAGCACGTCTCCAGGATCCATTTGACTGGCCTAGTTTATACAAGAGACAAGCACAACGTGAGGCCTGCCCTTGCTCCTGAATGTAAGATTTCAATGAGTGCACGCACAAATTACCTCCGGCAATCGAGCTCCTTGTCGTGGGTCAAGGCCGTCGCCGCTTGAATCGTCGTTGCCGCCGCTCCCCTACCCAGCCGACCAGCAACCGCCGTGCCTCACAGGCCCCGCCGTCGCGTCACCGTAGTTCCACCTCACCACCGGCCGCCGCAGCCCATGAGCGATTCGCCGCTGCCGCTGCTAGGTTTAGGGTTCGTGTGTGAGATGGGGATCGAGAGAATGCACAAGAGAGAGAGAGAGAGAGAGATTTCGGGACACTTAAGTGACATGGCGGTCAAAACCAGCCACGTATACAGTTTTAGTCAAAACCGGGTCCAGGTCATAGCAAAACCAAAGTGCCGCGGGGGACGAAAAGTATCCGGTTTAAATAGTTGAGGGACTGAGTTTTACCGGTTTCGGAGTTGAGGGACGATTCCTATACTATCGCCAGAGTTTGAGGACGAAAAATATACTTATCCCAAAAATAAAATAGACGAGCTAAACGCGAGCTATTGATCTACAACATAGATATGCTAATACTACCAGGACTAAGTTCATGATAAATTAAAGTTCAATTAATCATATTACTTAAGAACTCCCACTTAGATAGACATCCCTCTAATCATCTAAGTGATCACGTGATCCATATCAACTAAACCATGTCCGATCATCACGTGAGATGGAGTAGTTTTAATGGTGAACATCACTAAGTTGATCATATCTACTATATGATTCACGCTCGACCTTTCGGTCTCCGTGTTCCGAGGCCATATCTGCATATGCTAGGCTCATCAAGTTTAACCTGAGTATTCTGCATGTGCAAATCTGGCTTGCACCCATTGTAGATGGATGTAGAGCTTATCACACCCGATCATCACGTGGTGTCTAGGCACGACGAACTTTGGCAATGGTGCATACTCAGGGAGAACACTTTTATCTTGAAATTTAGTGTGAGATCATCTTATAATGCTACCGTCAATCAAAGCAAGATAAGATGCATAAAAGATAAACATCACATGCAATCAATATAAGTGATATGATATGGCCATCATCATCTTGTGCTTGTGATCTCCATCTCCGAAGCATCGTCATGATCACCATCATCACCGGCGCGACACCTTGATCTCCATCGTATCATCGTTGTCGTCTCGCCAATCTTATGCTTCTACGACTATCACTAATGCTTAGTGATAAAGTAAAGCATTACAGGGCGATTGCATTGCATACAATAAAGTGACAACCATATGGCTCCTGCCAGTTGCCGATAACTCGGTTACAAAACATGATCATCTCATACAAAAAAAATTAGCATCATGCTTTGACCATATCACATCACAACATGCCCTGCAAAAACAAGTTAGACATCCTCTACTTTGTTGTTGCAAGTTTTACGTGGCTGCTACGGGCTGAGCAAGAACCGTTCTTACCTAAGCATCAAAACCACAACGACAGTTCGTCAAGTTAGTGATGTTTTAACCTTCTCAAGGACCGGGCATAGCCACACTCGGTTCAACTAAAGTTGGAGAAACTGACACCCGTCAGCCACCTGTGTGCAAAGCACGTCGGTAGAACCAGTCTCGCGTAAGCGTACGCGTAATGTCGGTTCGGGACGCTTCATCCAACAATACCGCCGAACCAAAGTATGACATGCTGGTAAGCAGTATGACTTATATCGCCCACAACTCACTTGTGTTCTACTCGTGCATATAACATCTACGCATAAAACCTGGCTCGGATGCCACTGTTGGGGAACGTAGTAATTTCAAAATTTTCCTACGCACACGCGGGATCATGGTGATGCATAGCAACGAGTGGGAAGAGTGTTGTCTACGTACCCTCGTAGACCATTCGCGGAAGCATTATATCAACGCGGTTGATGTAGTCGTACGTCTTCACGACCCGACCGATCCAAGTACCGAAAGCACGGCACCTCCGAGTTCTGCACACGTTCGGCTCAGTGACGTCCTCGCCTTCTCGATCCAGCTAGAGGGACGAAGTAGTAGATGAGTTCCGGCAGCACCACAGCATGGTGACGGTGTTGGTGAAGAACAATCTCCGCAGGGCTTCGCCTAAGCACTACGAAAACTATGACGGAGGATAAACTAGAGGGGATGGGGTTGCCGGCACACGGCTTGATGTTTCTTGATGTGTCTTGGGTGCTAGCCCTACCCCTCTATTTATATGTTGAGCCTTAGGGTCGAAACTTGGAGTAAAAGCCTCCACAAAGTCGGTTTCAGCCGAAAGACAAGAGTCCTTCTCGGACTCCAGGGCCAGACGCCAGGGTTTCCGGCGTCTGGACCCAGACGCCAGGGACCTTGGCGTCTGGCCCCTGGACTCCGCAAAACTTACTTTTGCGCTTTCCAAAAACCTTGTGGGCTTTCCCCTTTGGCCCAAATAAAGTGTTCTCGTACCCAAACATTTCGGGAAACATCCGGAACCCCTTCCGGTGAATTCCGGAACCCTTTCGGTGACTAAACACTATTATCTCATATATCAAACTTTATCTCCGGACCATTCCAGAGTTCCTCGTCATGTTCGTGATCTCATCCCGGACTCCGAACAACATTCGGTTACCAACATACATAACTCATATAGTACTATATCTTCAACGAACGTTAAGCGTGCGGACCCTATGGGTTCGAAAACTATGTAGACATGACCGAGACACCTCTCTGGTCAATAACCAATAGCGGGACCTGGATGCCTATATTGGCTCCGACATATTCTACGAAGATCTTTATCGGTCAGACCGCATAACAACATATGTTGTTCCCTTTGTCATCGGTATGTTACTTGCCCGAGATTCGATCGTCGGTATCTCAATACCTAGTTCAATCTCGTTACCGGCAAGTCTCTTTACTCGTTCTGTAATACATCATCCCGCAACTAACTCATTATTTGCAATGCTTGCAAGGCTTATAGTTATGTGCATTATCGAGTGGGCCCAGAGATACCTCTCCGACAATCGGAGTGACAAATCCTAATCTCAAAATACGCCAACCCAACAAGTACCTTCGGAGACACCTGTAGAGCACCTTTATAATCACCCAGTTACGTTGTGACATTTGGTAGCACACAAAGTGTTCCTCCGGTAAATGGGAGTTGCATAATCTCATAGTCATAGGAACATGTATAAGTCATGAAGAAAGCAATAGCAACAAACTAAATGATCAAGTGCTAAGCTAACGGAATGGGTCAAGTCAATCACATCATTCTCCTAATGATGTGATCCCGTTAATCAAATGACAACTCTTTGTCTATGGCTAGGAAACATAACCATCTTTGATTAACGAGCTAGTCAAGTAGAGGCATACTAGTGACACTCTGTTTGTATATGTATTCACACATGTATCATGTTTCCGGTTAATACAATTCTAGCATGAATAATAAACATTTATCATGATATAAGGAAATAAATAATAACTTTATTATTGCCTGTAGGGCATATTTCCTTCATGAACCAGAGTCCCCTTGCGCCGCCTCCATCGCCGGTGGTGTAGCCGTCACCCCGGCTGAGTCCTCGGGGCGGCCCGCCGATGAGCTCCGCGGCCGCCGATTGGTTTCCACTCCAAACCCTAGCGCGCCGTACCCCTCGGCCGTCACTGATGCAAGTACAAATGTTTTCCTACTCATCTATAAAGATGAAGTCACTGCATTCAAATACACACAAATTATGTTTAGTTTTTTTGGGACACTGCAAGGTAAACACACACAACTCAAACACACTCATACGCGCACACTTTTCCTACACCCACGTACTAGAAAAGTACTCGACCCCCATCCTAGCATACTTTTAGCACCTCTAGCAGATGTGGCGCCATAGCGGGCGATCGCCATCCGTTATATGGAGTGCATTTCATATAGATATGGTGACATCACATGCGATGCGCAGACTCAAAGTTGCCATATATCTCAACCCCCATAATACAAACACTTCGGTTCTCTTCAAATTTAAACGTTGACAACATTAAGTAAATATGCACATAGTTTCTCAAAAATTTCACAAGCAAAAGCACAACGGCATGTACAAATCACATGTTCCCACCGTGTGCATCCTCCCATCCTTCTCTGGCTTGTCCATTGTTCCCTCCTTCGAGTTTCCTGAAATTAATGATCAAATCTCGCTACTATGCCCAAAAATCTCGTGCCATTAGATCCATTTGGTTTGGATCCAATATTTTTTCGTAAAGGAGGATGGCCCCTAGCCTCTGCATCAAGCAATGCACACAACCATATATTATTAATAATATGAAATCCAACAGCTGAACAACATCGACCTGGAAAAAGGCAGAAATAAAACTCGAGGTCGCATGCCTCGCGACAGTGACTTTACTTGGCTATGCGTTCAACTCTCGCCCGATCCTCCATATTTTGGAGCCTACACGCCTCCACCCCCTGTTGATTTTGGAGCCTACGCACCTCCATCCCTTCTTCTAGGCTCCTTTGTCCTTTTATCTCCATCAACATGATCGTCCATTCCCTGAGAGGAAATGGCGCACTTCCCAGCTTTTTGACTACCATCATCATTCCTTCGTCTTCCACTTCTCGTGCTCTTCAACCAAATCCTAATAATATTGGAGACCAAAAGGTTTGCCATTCAACTTTGGCATTTGTTTGTACCTATCTTGGACTATCTCATCCTAAAACAAACAAATGAACAAAGGATTGCTACATATTGATCAACGGTGACACTGCTAGGAGGAGCATCCTTCGTTTGCTCCTTACAATCCATCCAATGGTCACACATCTGTTGAATCGTACCCCAGTGGTTTGTGAGAGAATTGAGAGTACAATTTGTTTTCTTCCCAAGATGAAATCTGAAATGTTCCTCAATGCACTTTCAATACTTTGTTGTTGATTGATTTTTCCCTGCGATCGCATCAAAAATGATATATTGCCATGCAAGGACAAGCGCAACATCCTCATCGGGCGTAAATTTGCCTCCATGTGAATTTTCATCTTCTTTGACTATTCGGTGGCCTCAAATTGATCAAACTTTGTATCTTGACTAGACTGATGATCCAAAAGCGACAACAATGTGCCATCAAGATCACACCATTTCTCGCGATTGATCCATCATTGCATTGAGAAATGATTCGTCATCGCTGGTCAATCACTCCAATTTCATAAAATTGCCATTAAATCGCAAGCATTGCACATTTGCCCCAAAAGAATCCACGGTCACCTCACATTCAATTAAACAAAACCCAAATACAAGGGAAACAATTGCTTATTATACATCATTGTTATATCTGATTCGGCATACGACTGGGAAGGCATCCCAGTTTCCCCTACCTCGGGACGAAGAGAGGTGGGGGAGGGCTGTGGGCAACTAGTTTCTCTGTTTTTTTTCTTCTATCCCTTCGACACCTGTGAGGGAGTCTATAATTTTTTTGTATGTTCATGCTACATTGCTATCAATTCTATACACTTTGGCATACCTTTTATTAAGTTTTATTGGACTAACATAGTAACTAGTGCCAGTTTCTATTTTTGCTATTTTTGGAATTTCAAGGAATTGCCGTAAAAAGGCCCGAGGAAAAATAAAAAAATTGTAGGGAAATTTTGTGTCGGAGGAAGACCAGGGGCTAAGGTCCATCCCCTGGTGGGGTCCACACATGGACTATGGCTTGTTGGGTTCCCTCAGGTCGCTTTGGTTCCCGATGGCCTACAGATGTCCCGAAACATTCACCCTAATTGTTGAGCATTTATCCGCCGCCACCACATCGTTTTTCTGAGGCGATCTTCATTTCAACCATGATCTGGTACTCTGCCAGAGGGGGAAGTCATCTCAATTGTCATTAACATTGATGCTCGTGCTCCAAGATGAGGTGTGAGTAGTCCACCACCTGGACTACGGGTTCATGTTGGTAGCAAAGTGTAATCTATCCTCTTGATGTGTTTAGATTATCAATACAATATCCATATATATGAGCTTCCCTACATGATTATGGTTAATCCGATGTATTAATAGTGGTGATGTTGATCATACAATGAATTATTTCCTTATGTTTAGATACATGAATGCCATCTTGTTTGATTTATAGATGTATATTTATCTCCAGGTGCTTGTTTACTCTTGGTCAATTTATATTAGTAATCATTAGTGGGAGAGGTGTATATTAGTTGGGTTGAATCTTGCAAGTAATCTACCATAGTGACATAAAGTGGAAAAGGCTTGTATAGAATTGTTGCCACTAAGAGCTATGGTTTATTAGAAGATTCATTGGAATTCCATAAACAAAAGTATGCCATCTTGCTCAAAACAATTACATGTGTTCATACTTAATGTCCATATGGCGCAAAGGGATCTCGGTCTATGGACATGCTATTTAGCTATAGGATCTAGAGGGTGACTTGGTCTAGTACTATTATGGATGTAACACATATGTAGAATCAACACATTCATATGTTTGGCATGAGCACAAAATATTTTATTATATACTTTTTCACATGATTATGTTACTTACTGCACTTTTATATACTCGAGAGATGCACTTGGTGAAACTATGAACCCCAATCCAGTTTTTAGCATAATAATCACCTTCCAACAACTTTTACAGACTCTTTTTTTATTATATTTCAAAATTGTCTTGTGCAACTAGCAAGGTCGATACCCTTGTTATCTACAATTGTTCTATTATAAAATTTAGTATAATAATATTATCTACCTCTGAAAGTGCATGTAATCCCTGAGTGGTATTGGTAATCCATAATAGCATATATCTCATTGAACTAATGCCTATTTCAAAAGAATATTTCAGGAAAGTTCAATTTAGTTACAACAATGGGATCTGAAAATCGCCCCCCTCCAAATGCTAAGGCCAAAGTGTTGGAACCAACCCACGGGGTTTGCCCTTACTTTTCATCTTTGCTCAGTTTTGCCTTTAGATTTATCTCCGAGGTCACCGAATGCCCTTAGACCATTTGGCCATTGTTTAGAAAATTCATAACAAATTCGTATGAACTAAAAAAATGCAAAAAAATATATCAAAATGTTCAGAAAAACATTGCCTTTATGTGCATGCCATTTGCATTCAGGACAAAAGTACCATTTAAACTACCTAGGGTTATTAATGTTATTAAGACATGAACATATTAGTGATGTTTTCTGAACATTCTGATATCTCATTTGCATTTTTTTGAGTTCACATGAATTTGTTATGAATATTGAAATAACTTTGACCGTTACTTATGTGCATGCCATTTGCATTCAGGACAAAAGTCAGGGAAAAACCCATGGGCCGGCACAACTAAGGGCAAAAAAAATCCAATTTCCCGTTTAAACAATGGTGGAATGCGTGCAAAAATTTCACTCCTCACCTTCACTCATCCACGATGAAGCTCTGGTTGTATGCGTGATTGCCTCCTCATTTGAGTTAGATAATCCACCTCTCCATTTCCTTCTTCCTCGATGTCCTGACCGTTGTCGCGACACTTACCATGCATATCCCCATCCCCTCCTCCTAACCCAAACCATCATCGGTCGTTGTTATGGTCGACCACGCATGCCTGGGAACTCCACGAGAATCTGGCTGTGGAGAGGCAAAGAGTGCACAGTTGCACGCGTGGAGGAGGCCGTGGTGGCTGCCATGCGTGCAGACCCCAAGATCCTATAGGAGCTCTAGGTCGTCGAGGAGACCTTCAATGACTTGCGCTCTACCGCTGCTGCACATTTATACCCATTAATTAATATGGCTTTGGAATTTTTCCAAGCCATGGGTGATGACTATGATGAGGTGTTTTGTGAGCGTGCTCGTACATATCTCAAGTACAGAGCCAATGTGTTGGTGCCCCTACTAGCATATGCCACCCACCAGGATGAGGTAGTGCCAATCATCGTATGCTCTGACGACAAGGAGGGCACCCATGATGTGGAGGCCTTGATCTCTTCTAAGGGGAAGGAGCCCATCGTCATCTCATCCTCCAACAAATAGTAGCTCGTTTTTAGCTTACTTGGACCTAGTTTGAGCTAACTATGCCTAGTTAATTATCTTTAGTTGGCCTTTTATTGGATTTCATTAATTTAATATACGAGGTTGTTTTTGCCTTTCCTCTAAAAGATCTAGTCAATTACCCAAATTAATGTTATTACAGAATGTGATATTTAAGTATTATATGCACTGTTTGATGTTCAGTTTTGCAATTGTGTAATGGGATATTCAGTTGTGTATTGTTTAGTTCAATCATTGGTTTCAACTTTCTAGTGTTATATATGTGAAAAATAAATTGAATTTGACTATACTATATACATGAGAAACATATAGAGTAGATATATTTGTCTGGTGTTAATAATGTTGTTGTTAACATGCCTTTCCATGGTTGAAATCTCTTGATTAGTATTGTGTTCCTCAAGCTATTACTGATAATATGCTAATTCTTGTTTACCCCGATCAATATCTACTTTTTGTAATTGCAACGTAGCAACCGAAGACGTTGAGGTTTATCATCGAGTTTGCATGGTTCTTTGGCTTATAGTACAATATTGTTCATTTGCAGAAAACTTTTGAATATTTAGGTCTTGCATGTAGATCTTGGTGTCATTGGTTTAGACCCACTCTTTGACCCATTTTGCGTACATGGAAATGAGATATTCATGCATATTAGTAAGTCAAGAAAGTCGGAAATATTGTGAGGATAAAGAAACTAGCGACGAAAAAGAACAAACTATTTGTTTCAAAATGAATAAGACATCAGTCGACTATAGGATGGTACAAACTTCCTTACCATGTTTTTTTTCTTACACACAATATTTGAAAATTTAGACAATAATTTGGAATTTTAGACAATAAATTTATGAATATCTTTGATTTCAATTCCTTCCAAAGTAGTTCACCTACCGTTACCTCTCAAAACACTTGTATGCTGAAGAGGCAAGGAATGTATTCATACGGCACCCATGATACAATATTGAAGTCTTTCTCAAGAGGGCAAAGGACGGGCATGTGATCATCCACAGGCGCTGGCCTAGAGTTGTGTGCACCTTGAAGATCACCGAAAGGCGCAATATTCGCCTTCCACATCAGCAACTTTTTAGATGAGATTCGTCTGTCTATTACCATCTATGATGCCACTTTACACCGGTTTAGATGTTACATGTGATTGCTTCCGCGGTACATGATTAGTTTGATGTCTGTGTACCTTGGTATTATGATTTCAATCATAAAATCATGGTGGGCATTTGATGGATATGAAGTATGTTCTGTGTAACGATTGTGACACAAACAACGTATGTGATGAACGAACCAACACACACGATTGTGACGTAGACAGCATGTGCGATGGACGAACCAACACACACGCTCCTTACAAAGAACCTTGTGCGATAAATAAAACCATCCCACACAATTGCTCTTCTCTAGACGTGTGCGATGGAGTATCCTATCGCACACGATTCCTCCAAAATGATCTTCTACAATGTATGACCTATCTCACATGTAATTTTTTGGCTAAATGTGCGAAGTGGCTCATCCCATCACAAACGTTCCATCTGAACTTATCATGTGAGATGGGCTCCCCTATCGCACATGATCTACTATATCGTGTGTCATAGAATCACCAATCTAACACCATCGCAAGCCGACGGTTCATTGCTGCGCGTGTGATGGGATATTTTAACCATGTGCGATGGATGGATCTACACTAGTGTGATTAAAAACTTGATATTACACTAGGTGATGCCACTGGAACACGTTGCAATGATTCAGCTGGATGCAACATGATTATTTAGATTACCAATATGATATTTTTAAAAATACATATGATTTATTTTATTTGGTAATTATTTAGTTGTAAAATTATTATTGAATATAGATAGCATAATAGAATGGAAATACATTTTACATGCATAGCCTTTTTCATGCATGAGTGCATGTTTAAGTGTCATGTTTGCATGCTGAGGAAAATATGCTAGTGCATATCACCTGGACTATTCGGTTGTGTAGGATAATTATATCACACTATATCTCTTCATGTTTCAACGTCTAATGTGTAACTCCCTCCGTTCCATAGTATAAAAGCGTTTTTGACATCACATTGGTGTAAAATTGCTCTCAAATTATGGGACGGAAGGAGTAGATGGTAAAAGCAACAATGATGAACTTACCTAATTGTACTTTGTGCAACTATATGGAGCGGTACGAAGCATTCTCTGGATGAGCTGCATGTTGGCTCCCATTTCATTTATCTACTGCTTCCATCGAAAAAGTCTCTTCCTGAATGATCCCTTGTTTCTATTTATCACCTAGAAAAACAAGAGTGCAACAAAATATAGTTAGTAAAGTCATGCCCCGGCCCGGCTTGGAAAATGAAAGATAAATCATCATTGAGTTATATGACCGGCAAGGAGTCCAACCCATCCTTTACTTGACACATCTTGCTTACCGACAGCACTTACTTTATTTCCAAGTATATATATATTACTTATAATACACTTTGATCAAAAGCTAAGCATGATTTGGCATGGACCACGGATCGAACGATCCTGGCAGGATCCTAAAGTCGGAGCAGAGTTTTGATTGGCGATAAATCATTTGGTTATGTATAAAGGGTGCAAGTTCTAGACAAATAGGTGGGCATAGCCTCCCACAAAGCTGTAATCATGCAAGTAAACTAGTTCAGTTAGCCCGTCTCTGCCTTTTTACCGAAGTTGCACGTACGTACGCAGTGTAAAATCCGTGCCTTGAGAACTAGGTTGTAGCCTAGTGGCAAAGGGGCACAGTGGTGCACCCTACGGCCAGAGTTTGAATCCCGTCGGGATTCCTCACCCGGGTGAGATTCTTCAATAAAAATATGTACTGGATGCTAGTATTCATGGATCTTATACTTTTTTTTTAAATCCGTGCCTGCAACTACTTCTAGTGGTTACTTTGGACCAGCAGCGGTGGGAAGGCGTGCTGCGTACGTACCAGGGGCGGAGCTACCTGTAAACAAAACTGTGCCGTGGCCCTCCCATGCCCAAAAGAAACAGTGAAGGCCTCTTTTGGTTTGTGGGATTTTTATAGGAATTCTAAAGAATAGAATTTGTAAAAGAAAATTTTCTTTGAAGCTCTTTGGTTTGTAGGAATGGATTCCTATTTCTATGTAGGATAGAAATCAATCCTTCACGTTTTGGAGAAAAAAAATTACCTAGACTCAATGGAAAAAACCCTATCATATGCATCAAATGGCATTTCTTTCTTTATAGAAATTGACATCATCTCACTCCCTATGATTTTTCTATTTCTATAAAATTTCTATCATATGAATCAAAGAAGGCCGAAGAGTGAAGGTGAATCTAGACTTTGAGAGCAAATTTTTTATGATTTCCTTCAGCATGATTCCCTTTGGCCCGCCTAATAAATTTTGGGCAGCTCCGCTAGTGCCACCACGGGCGTCAAAAAACGCGGGAAGTCCTTTTTCTTTAGAACGGCAACGCAGCAGGACCTGAGCGAAGTAATAAACACGTCGATCGTTAGGCCAGCCGGCTGCGCTCGGCTTTGGCCGTCCACGTGGGTAGCATGTGTGAGCTTGAGGCGATCACCACCGTACATGTGCATGCCCAGCTAGTCTCCCTCTCATCGGGCTATGTTTCTGTTCTCACGCATCGTGTCATACCAAACCTTTGGTTTGGTATTGTACAATTATTAGTAAAGCAAGCGACCCATCCAAAAAGAAGATGAGAGAGCATGTGAATAACCATGAGTGAGATGCATATTGTTCTCTCCTCTCGAATACTAAAAAGAGACCATGCATGACACCTAACGGATTTCGCACAAATTTGTGATGAGAGCAAAATATTTGGGAAACCATATAGAGCAACGGTGGGGCACTGCTTGTGCTAGTACATAAGATATTTGTGAGCAACCGAGCATGCATGACTGTGCGCTAGTGCTCACACACTTTGCATGAGAAGGGCACGCCATTGGCTGGTCAAATACCGTCACAAGCATGCATGGGTCGACGATAGATGGATGGAAACCTAGCTAGCTTAGTGCCCTTGCTTTGCTTTCTCACCCCGTCGAAATCGATCGATCTCTTGTCTTGCGGACCCAAATGTCGGGAAACGATTGGGGTACAACAGAGAGATATGGATATCCTATCCCATCGCTGTCGACCAGCAGCTTAACTGATTATCATATATATACTCCACATTGCTTGCAGTACTACTTACAGGATATCTTAGTAGTAGTTGGCAGGCAAGACAGCACTAGCTAGCTTAGCTGAAACATAGATAAGGAAAGGAGTTAGCATGCATCATGCATGCATGTACTTAGTTTTATTAATTAATACGACAACGTATTAACATAGATGATTAGGTCAGGCTATGTTGCACTAGCTAGCGGGAGCTAGCATCGCCCACTATGCCCGGCCCTAGCGCAAACAGTATCGCAAATATAGAACGGGGAGTTTAAATTGTGGTGGTACATGTGGCGGCAAAGCTGCCGGCCGCTATCGGCCGCGCTGCAAACCGCATTACGGCGGCGCGAATTCGTTTCTTAGTAGATGGAAAGGTGTTGTGAGCGTTGAAAAATCTAGTATATTTTTTAGCCCCAACACAAAAGTGAAAGACAAGGCACAAATTTGTACTATTTTGAATATTATGACTGAAACCCTTAATGACAAATATCTAGGTTTGCCTGCAAATGTGGGTATGGACAAGAGCGATTGTTTCCGATTCCTAATTAATCGAATTATTATAAAAATTAGTGGATGGAAAGAAAAACTGCTATCAGCAGGAGGAAAGGAAATCTTACTCAAATCGGTTGTACAAGTTATCCCAACTTATGCCATGTCCGTCTTTAAAATTCCTTAAAAAAATTGCAAAGAAATCATTGACGCGATGTCGTATTTCTGATGGGTTGACGAAGACAATCAGAAGAGAATGCATTGGATGGCTTGGTGGAAAATGTGTGCACCAAAAGATCAAGGTGGAATGAGATTCCGAGATATACACTGTTTTAGTTTGGCCTTGTTAGCCAAACAAATGTGGCGTCTACTTGATAACCCTGATTCTCTATGTGCCACTGTTTTGAGAACCAAATATTTCCCGGATGGCGACATAATGAATGCAAGTTTAAAAAAGGGTTCTTCTTTTACTTCGCAAAGCATTATGAAGGGCGTTGATTCTCTCAAAAATGGCTATAGTTGGAGAGTTGGAAATGGACTAAATATTGATATTTGGAAAGATGCATGGATCTCAAACTGTGAAAATAGGAAAATTATTATTCCTAGAGAAGGGCACCTGCTATCAAAAGTTGCTGACCTTATCAATCCGGTCACCAATTTCTGGGATGAAGATTTAGTTAGACAAACATTGTGGCCAGTTGATGCTCAAAGGGTGCTAGTGATCCCCCTCTCCATGCATAAGATGACAGATTTCATTGCTTGGAATTACACAAAGAATGCGTGTTTCACGGTTCGGTCAGCTTACTTAGAGGAATGGATCAAACAACATGAGAGGAAATTGAACTACACAAATGGTATGGGGAAAAATGTCAATCCTATTTGGAGAAAGGTTTGGAAATTATCTTGTCCAGCAAAGGTGAAGATTTTCATATGGCGTACCTTGCACGGAACACTACCATGTCGTGCCACACTTGCTAATAGACATTTGAAAGTTTCTCCCATCTGCCCATCATGTTCGAATGGACCAGAAGATACAAAACACATGTTGTTTCTTAGTCAGAAGGCGAAAGATGTTTGGAGAAAACTGGGATTGCATGAGGCCATCAGTAAAGCTTGTGTTATTAATCGTGCGGGAGAGTCAGTTCTTGAGTTTTTACTTCTTATGCCAGAGGAAGAGCTATCTAAAGTAGGCACCCATAATGCACATGAATTGATTGCTATAACAGCCTGGTATTTATGGTGGAATAGATGGACGCTAGTTCATGAGGGAAAGTCCCAAGATGCATACCAAACCTCAATGGGAGCCCGTGCTATAGCGGCAAATTATGTTAAAGCTCATTCCTCGAGGGCAACAATTAGAACAGGGGGATGGGAAAGACCTCCGTGGGTTTTGTGAAATTGAATGTTGATGCCTCTTTTGATCAGGACATGCTTAGAGGTACAGCAGGGGTTGTTCTTAGAGATGACAAAGGAAGGTTCATTATTGGGGGGAACTAGAGGATGGATTGTTCCGCAGATGTCTTAACAGCAGAAGCGTTGGCTCTAAGATTTGGCTTATCACTTGCACAGAGGGCGGGATGTAATCGTCTTGTTGTTGACTCCGACAATGTGGAAGTAGTTGACACAGTGAATAATGGAGGACATTCAGCGGGAGTGGCGGCGGCAGTTTTTGATGATTGTTATTTTATGGTGTGCGATTTTCTGCGTATTAGTTTTGAGCATTGTAATAGGAAAGCAAATAAAGTTGCTCGCGAACTTGCTAGATTAGATAAATTTTCTGTGACTAGAGATTGTTTTGAGGAACCTATGAATGAGATTGTAACTTTTCTTATTAACGATAAAACTGTTATTTCCAATGTTTATATTTAAAAAAAGATGGAAAGGCGAGGTCGAGATACCCCGGTATCTCACGTGCGTGTGACTTAGTTTAGAGCATCTCCAACAACCTTTTGTATATTGAATTGTTAAAAACATCTTATGACAAGAGGAGACAGCTATAAACAAGATATGTAGAGGATTCGTTTGGTGCAGAAGGATGGAAGCGAAGGGTTGGAAACTGTGTTGTGGCGTGGGGACGCAGTTTGTGCTCCTACATGGGCAGGTGGCTTAGGATTGCGTGACTTGCGTTGGATGAATGTGGCCATGCAGTCTAGATGGACCTGGCTTAAAAGAACAGATACGACCAGACCCTGGAATGAGTTCAGCATCAAAGTTCCTAAGGATTCCATGCTCATCTATCAGGCAGCCACTAGGAGCACCACACATGATGGGCTCACGACACTCTTCTGGGAGGACTGTTGGCTACATGGGTAGAGGATACATGAGATTGCCCCATTGATCTATAGCATTATTGAAGGAAATATGCCCTAGAGGCAATAATAAAGTTGTTATTTATATTTCCTTATATAATGATAAATGTTTATTATTCATGCTAGAATTGTATTAACTAGAAACTTAGTACATGTGTGAATACATAGACAAACAGAGTGTCCCTAGTATGCCTCTACTAGACTAGCTCTTTAATTAAAGATGGTTAAGTTTCCTAGCCATAGACATGTGTTGTCATTTGATGAACGAGATCACATCATTAGAGAATGATGTGATGGACAAGACCCATCCGTTAGCTTAGCATTATGATCGTTTAGTTTATTGCTATTGCTTTCTTCACGACTTATACATGTTCCTATGACTATGAGATTATGCAACTCCCAAATACTGAAGGAACACCTTGTGTGCTATCAAACGTCACAACGTAACTGGGAGACTATAAAGATGCTCTCCAGGTGTCTCCGATGGTGTTTTTTGAGTTGGCATAGATCATGTTGGGGAACGCGGTAATTTCAAAACAAATCCTACGCACACTCAAGATCTATCATGGTGATGCATAGCTACGAGAGGGGAAGAGTGTTTTCCACGTACCCTCGTAGACCGTAAGCGGAAGCGTTATGACAACGCGGTTGATGTAGTCGTACGTCTTCACGATCCGACCGATCCTAGTACCGAAAGTACGGCACCACCGCGATCTGCACATGTTCGGCTCGGTGACGTCCCACGAACTCTCGATCCAGCTGAGTGTCGAGGGAGAGCTTCGTCAGCACGACGACGTGATGACGGTGATGATGACGTTATGGCTAAGGGATCAATGATCAACTTGTGTGTTCTAGGGTGCCCCCCTGCCCCCGTATATAAAGGAGCAAGGGGGGAGCCCGGCCGGCCCTTGGGGGCGTGCTAGGAGAGGAGGAGTCCTCCTCCTAGTAGGAGTAGGACTCTCCTTTCCTAGTCCTACTAGGAGGAGGAAGGGGGAAGGAAGGAGAGGAGAGAAGAGAAGGAAAGGGGGGCGCCGCTGAGGGAGTCCTGGACTAAGGGGTCCTCGGGCGTCCGGCCTGTTATCCATGGGCCAGACTGGTGGGCTGTGAAGACATGAAGGCCGAAGACCGCACCGTGTCCGGATTAGACTCTACTTGGCGTGGAAGGCAAGATTGGCGACCGAAGATTCCTTCTTATGTAACCAACTCCATGTAAACCCTAGATCCCCTCGGTGTCTATATAAACCGAAGGGAATAGTCCGGAAAGGACACCACATATACTCATTACCATATTCATAGGCTAGACTTCTAGGGTTTAGCCATTACGATCTCGTGGTAGATCAACTCTTGTAATACTCATATTCATCAAGATCAATCAAGCAGGAAGTAGGGTATTACCTCCATAGAGAGGGCCCGAACCTGGGTAAACATCGTGTCCCCCGTCTCCTGTTACCATCGATCCTAGACGCACAATTCGGGACCCCCTACCCGAGATCCGCTGGTTTTGACACCGACATTGGTGCTTCCATTGAGAGTTCCACTGTTCCATCGATGAAAGGCTCGATGGATCGCCTTGTCATTAAAGACAACATTACCGCAGGGGTAGTTTTGGCCTCAGGCCAAACCCTCTGGCTGGGCGACTTTACTATGATCGCCCGTTCGGCCGCGGAGCCGACGATGACCTCTCGGGCCATCAAAAATCCCCTTCGCATCAACTTCGAGCACTCCAAGGAGATGGATCCGGTTGAGTTTTCGTCCTTAAACGAGCTCCTATATCGCATCGCCGCTTTGGGAATCGTCACAGATTACAATCAGATCGGGCCTAAAACCGATCAGGGAGAAACCGAAACTCCACCGGTCACCCACCAGATCGCGGCAGTCCTGGAGCAGGACGACGAGTCTTCTTCTATATTGAAGACGGGCTATGTTCGGGTCGCCGTTCATGAAGAGCCGGATACTCACCCGCGAAAGGATGCAACCAGCCCTCCGAAAATAGCATCGGACGGCGGATCCAAACAATCAGAAGATATTCCGGAACCCGGACTATCTAGTCCGGAAGGTCGTCGGACTCCGGACAACCGGTTAGGTCGGGGTTCGGATTTAATTCCACCCACCCACCTGGACATAGAGGCTCTCATGAGTATAAAACAGCAATCTCAGGAGAAGGTCCACCACTTTTGGGTCAGATTCCTCCTTGTCAAGGACAAGGTAAAAGATTGCCGTGACGAGGACGCAATATCAGCGTTCTGCAAAAACTGTGCAGACGAAGGAATCCTTAACGCCATCAATCAACACAGCATACTAAAATTTGATGACTTAGCAACCATCGTACAAAAATACTGCGTGATGGAAAGCGCCTGGGAAACTCGGGCAGCTTGCTGGGAACCACTAGCCCCAACCCAACTTCCCCTACAGGCGAAAAGGGCGTACCCTCGGGGCACACCCAGTCCAACAGTCAAAAAACACAAAGCCACTATACGACACGACACCGTTCTGGAAGGGTGGCTCGATGGCCCATGCAAAATACATACAACAATAGATACCGTGGCAACCCACAGCCTTAGAGCATGTTGGATACTACGACAGGTAGCCAAGAGCGGCGAGGACATCCTTATCAAGGATGCCCAGAACAACACCCCCCAGAAGACGACGACCCAAGAGTATTGTCAGTCTTCGAGACATTCGCTTCAAATAACAAGCGCAAAAGGACACTTCACGAGCTCAACGAAGTCTGCCAAATCGCTGTAATAAACCCATGGAACGACACGGCTATAACATTCAATGCCAGTGACGAACCAAAGTACAGAACGGTACAAGCACCAGTCGCGTTAGTCCTCAGCCCCATCATGGATGGGTTTAGACTCACTAAGGTCCTCATGGACGGCGGCAGTGGACTAAATCTCATTTATGAGGACACACTCCATAAAATGGAAATAGACAGGAGCCGCATCAAACAAAGTAGCACAACCTTCCGGGGAATTATTCCTAGTCGGGGGGCACGGTGCGCGAGCAAAATCACACTTGACGTGGTATTTGGATCGCCGGTGAACTATTGGTCCGAAGAAATAACCTTCCAAGTGGCCCCTTTTAGCAGCAGATATCACGCCCTGTTGGGGCGGGATGCTTTTACGCGCTTCCAAGCTATACCTCACTACGGATATATGAAGCTCAAAATGCCCGGACCAAATGATATAATCACCCTCGTCAGTGATCCAGACATAGCACTCCGCGCTGAAAACAAAACCGCGTCCATGGCCTTGGAGGCGCTATCCGATGCCCTCGCAGCCGAAGAATTAACCGCACTACGCTCCACGGTGGGCAGGGACGATGTGATCCTCGACAAACACCCCAAATCCACCTTGTTCAAACCGGCAGAAGAAATAATCAAATTCCAGGTCCACCCAACGGACCCCAAGAAGATAGCATCCATCGGAGCTCAACTGAACCCAACAGTCGACACCGCACTACGAGAATTCCTGCGCGAAAACTGGGACATATTTGCCTGGCACCCTTCGGATATGCTAGGGATCCCATGCAAGTTGGCCGAACATAGCCTCAACGTATTAAAGGGATTTAAACCAGTCAAGCAAACACTTCGGCGCTTTTCTGAACCTAAGCGACAAGCCATGGGGGAGGAGCTGGCCAAGCTCATTGAGGCTGGATTCATCAGAGAAATCAAGCATCCGGACTGGTTGGCAAACCTGGTAATTGTACCAAAGAAAGATAAATCCTGGCGCCTATGTGTCGATTTCAAGGATCTCAACAAGTCTTGCCCTAAGGACCCCTTTCCCCTTCCCCGCATTGATCAAATCATTGAGGCCACCGCATGACATGACTCACTGTGTTTCCTCGATGCATACTCCGGATACCATCAAATCAAAATGAAGGAATCCTATCAAGCTGCAACAGCATTTATTACCCCATACGGGCCATTCTGCTTCAATACCATGTCCATTGGGCTCAAGAACACCGGCGCCACATATCAACGCATGATTCAAACATGCCTGGAGAAACAGATTGGCAAAATAGTAGAAGCTTACGTTGATGACGTCGTCATCAAAACCAGGCACGTGGAAACACTAATAGACGACTTACGTCTTACATTCGACAACCTCAGGGCGTATGACATCAAGCTCAACCCGGAAAAGTGTGTCTTCGGCGTCCTCGCTGGAAAACTGCTGGGCTTCATCGTCTCCAATGGGGGAATCGAAGCAAACCCAGCCAAAATCCGAGCTTTGTCACAATTGGCTAAGCCAACAGACCTTAAACAAGTTCAAAAACTTGCAGGTTGTGTGGCAGCTCTAAGCCGCTTTATCTCCAGATTAGGAGAAAAGGCACTGCCACTCTATCGCCTTCTACGGCGAACCGACCACTTCGAGTGGACAGATGCGGCAACAGCCGAACTGGAAGAAATAAAAACCCTTCTTGCGAGCAATCCAATCATGTCCGCACCAAACGCCGATGAACCGTTGTTATTATACATATCAGCAACACATCAGGTGGTGAGCGCCGTACTCGTCATGGAACGAGAACAGGATGGACATAAATTCCCGCTTCAGAAGCTAGTATACTACGTATCTACTGTCCTTACACCATGCAAATCCCGGTACCCTCATTATCAAAAAATAGCATACACGGTCTTCATGGCATCCCGAAAGCTCCGTCACTACTTCCTTGAGTGTTCGATCACGGCGGCCTCTGAAGTACCACTCAACGACATTATAAACAACCACGTTCGCTATTTAGATTTTTCTTTTTTCTGTTTATTTACATCAGGGGCCTATTTGTGATGAACTTTTTTACAATTTAGTCCCTGAACTTCAAACGATCATTACTTTTCACTCGTTTGTCCAAAGCCAACGAAACCAACGCCCACATATTCGTTATGATCCCCTCTATCCATTAAAACAACTCAAACATGTTTTTGGAAGTTTTAAAAATTGAATTAGATCAGATTTAGATTTAAACTTTGTTTGATCATAACTTGAGTTTCGTAGCTCCGTTTGAGTTGATTCTTTTTGCAAATCGAAGCTCTTGACCTAAACTTTCTGATAAGGCCAAATTCATATAATTTTGGTACTGTTAGAAATTGTTTTATGTTGCAAGAGTTATTTGCTTGGTTTTGGTGTTTTCCGAATCGTCTTCTTCGTTCTTTCTGATCTGTTGAGTGATTGCTTATGTGTGGTTCTATTGCTTGCGTACAATAGATTGACCGGAGTGTGACGAGTAGATCTATCAAGATTTGTGAGTGCGAATCATCTTCATCAACATTGCAGGCAAGTTCACACTTTGATCATATCCCTTTCATACCCAGTTTTTATGCATTAGTTTCACCCTCAAACATTGCATGAGTAGGATTGATAACATGTGGGTATTGGGAAGTAGTTGATGAGGTAGGAACCTATTGTCCTGCATTCAAACCTTGGGAGTTACTATTACGTTATGCGTATATTGCCATGCTATGCTCGTAGACGTGGATTGGGTTTGAGAGTATTTCATGACAGATGTTAGATTGTTAATTAATGGTTTACTTAAGGTGGCAACTTTAACACACATCTGGGTGGATTGAGGCACCTGGGTATTCCAGCGATTGCCTGTCTAGGCACCTGGGTATTCCAGGATTGCCTGTTTTTTTATGGACCGCCACCCAGGCTCAAAGGGATCATGAGATTATTCATACTAGAAACTTCCGTGTGCAGCCACAAGCTATTATGGGCTCTAGCATAGTTGATTAAGTCATGTGAACTCTTACAGTGGTAGACTAGCAGATGTAGGGGTTGTAGGTGGTACGGTCTACCCATCGTAAGGTGCAAACGCTTCTGAAAGACTATGTCTCGGTCATCCGTTTCTCAAACACCATGTAGTACGAGAAATCCAACGGAGGAGATCGAGTCTTGTGGGGAAAAGTGTGCAAACCTCTGCGGAGTGTATAAACTAATCATGATTAGCCGTGTCCCCGGTTATGGACGTTTTGAGTATCTAGTACTTGGATTATCATGTGAATCTCATCATGTTACTTTAAGTTAATTTTATTGGGTTTAATGATGTTACTTAATTGGGATTGAGAATGTTGTTAACCATTCTCAATGTTCAACAACCACCATGATAGTTAATTAAAATGTATTCCTTTGCAGTAGGGAAAATTGGCTTTTCACAAAAACATTATAACCCCAGAGCCTTTCCACCAGCCAAATATGCATGTAGTGATAGCCTTTATTCATCATTATCCTATGGTGTGAATTTGCCAGTACATTCAATGTACTGACCCTTTGTGGCTGCAACGTCTCATGTTGCAGGATTTCTTACGACGAGTAAGTGATACGTTAGGGTTACGATTTCTACACTCAACTTTGCCGTTGGTGTTGATGGGAATCCACAACCTTGTTACTTTCGCTATTTTGGATTGAGGTAATAGTATTTACGTTACTTTACACATGTGATTTACCTCTGTTATAAATCCTCGAGTACTGTGTGTGTCAGCATACCGATCCAGGGATGACACTTAAGCACAGAGACTTGATCCATTCGGGTCGGGTCGCTACAAGATGGTATCAGAGCACATGTTGACTGTAGTACGTGACCCTAAAAACTGGCAAGCCCATAGCAACGATTTTTCTCTATAACTTTCCCTTTCAAAAAGATCATTTACCTCTCTTCTCTTCTGAGCTTATTCAAAAATTCCCTCTTAGTGAGACCATATCCCTTTTCCTTTTGGATCACTCGAAGATTCGACGGATGAGACCACCCCAAGAAGTATAAGAATATCGGACAACCGAGACCATTCGGAATGAAGAGGATTTTACCATACATTATGATAATGGAAACTACAACTGTTGAAGACTCTGAAGACTAGGAGAATTTGAAGACTCTGAAGAATTTCCCGATCAGTATGACTAGGAATACTACCCTTATGGAACTTGGCAGACTATGGAAACTGTCAATACCCGAGATCAAGGTGTGTCGGAGGAAGACCGGAGCATGGAGAGTTAAAAAAACTCAAAGTTTTGTCAAAGAATACCCTAAGGCAGGAGATATCAACTATGGAATGATAGCTCATGGGAATGAAAAGAGCAGAAACACGGCTATCCATGATGTTATCGCCCGCTTATGCTATTTGTCACCATGCTGAGTTAAGCATGCATATGCAGGGAAGGATTGGATGGTAGAAGGCTGATGGAGCATCTATCAGCAAAATGGAGTTTTAAACTTTAGCTGGTGTATCGCCAGAATCTGGAGTGTTACATCAAGAAGTTTAAGATGGACTTGTAGGAAGTCATATTTGACAATGAGGCCATTCGTGAAGAACTTAGGACCCAGAAGCTGAAGTAGCCAAATTGGAGGAACAAAACCTCGAGATACCGGAGATTCGTCAGGAACTGAAGGACAGTTGGACCATGGTTCATGCGAAGGATGTTGAAACCATAAGTTTGGAACGCAATTCCAGAATATTAAAGGACATCACGAGAGACTTCGCGTCAACAAAGTTGATCTGGCAAAAGAACTTGAGAAAGACAAGCATGATCAAAAGAAGCCATTGGAGGCATGAACAAGGCTTGAAGAGTTTGGAGACATTGAAGATTTATTGACCTTTAGAAGACCAAACCCTTGTTATATACCTACGTTAGATGCGACGTTTGTGAGCTGTCATTTGTTTGATGTTTTTCCCGACAGCCACAAATAAAATCTGTCTTTCAAAACTTTTGTTTGTATTGTGTGTATCCCTCTCTATCTCTCTTATCTCACCCCAAACCCATGGACCCAATAGAGGATGAATGGAGATGAGCTTGTATTTTCTGGACCGATGAGTCAGTTGGAGACAGACCGATGGATTCAGAACATGGAGGATCACATGGAGAATAACCCTATAGTAGGAAAGGATATGACCCAGCATGCTCTTCAGTGCTTTGAAGGAGGTGCTGCTACTTGGTGGAGGATGTACCAAACCATCAATGGATGGCAAGGAGTAACCACTTGGAAAGAATTTAAGTTGACTCTGCCAAAGTCTCGGCTTGTGTCCCAGAAGTTGAGGCCTTATGGAAAGGATATGAAGAAACCTTATGCATGCAAGATTTGTGGAGAAATAGGACACACCCATAAAGAACACAAGGATGAATGCCCTAATTGTGAAGGAATTCACCCAGTTGAAGAATGCCCAATTAGGCAGATTACTTGTTTCTTGTGTGAAGGGACTACCCACTATCCTGCTCAGTGTCACATTTACCCCATGGTACAACGAACCATCCAGCAGAAGAAAGAAGTAATGAAAGGAGCCCTCATGGAAATTTTAGAAGAAGTTGTGATGAGGGAAGAGATGGAGGACACACCTAAAGAAGACCCGAGTAAACCCTGCACTAAGTCTTGCTATTCATGTGGAGAAGAAGGACACATCTCCCAAAATTGTTTGAATGGGGATCTAGTAGAATTCCCGACAGAGGAAGTAGAATATGACCCATAGGAAATAGAAGCCCTGATTGGAATGGAAAAGTCCAGGAAGAGAAACCGGTTGGAGCCCAGGAGGGACCTGAGTCATATCACCTGTTACAGGTGCAAGGAGTCAGGGCACTACCTCAACAATTGCCCAAAAAGGAAACCTCGATACTTGTCAGAAGTAATATGTTTTAGTTGTAATGGAGCAGGGCACTTTGCCAGAGAATTCCCCAAGGAGAAGGAAACTTGTGCTAGATAGTTGAGTTTGCAACAAAAGAAATGGAGTAGTAGAAGTGAGAACATTTTCTTTTATATTGAGGTGTTGAGTTGAGACATGTAATGGAAAAGCGAGAGATTGTAATCACTTGAGAATGAATAAAGTTAGCATCGTTGGTACTGATATGGATTTTATGAGTTGTTACTCTATGAAGAAGAATTTTGGCCATTCTGAGGATATGAGAAATATGGTCTATGGAAGATTTGTGCATTTTAAGGGTGGTAGTACCCTATAAAAACCGTTGACCCCTAGAAAAGATAAGGATACTCCACTGAGTGGATTTCGGACAATATGAATACGAGTTTTGTCTCGATAAGTGTGATACCCCAAGAGTGTGTGGGATGAAGTTGGAGACCATCAGTTGTTTTGACCAAATGTGATCAAGGAGTCAGAAGAGAATGTTAAGTTTATTCGAGATAGACTGAAGGTAGCTCAGTCCAGGCAGAAGAGTTATGTAGACTCAAAAACTCAAGGAGGTAGTCTATGAAATTGGAGATAGAGCATGTCTTCGTGTGTCCCCTCTGTGAGGAGTTAAACAGATTGGAGTTAAGGGACAGTTAGCCCCGAGATTTGTAGGACCATACCGAGTTTTGGAGCGTATGGGAGAAGTGGCCAACAAGTTGGAGTCACCCGAAGGACTGTCAGGAGTTCATGATGTGTTTCACACTTCCCAGTTGAAGAAGTGCCAATGCAGAGATGGCCAATATTCCCCTGTAAGGACGGTTGACTCTGGAAAGGATAATGATGTTCCACGAAGTGGAATATGGACTCCATAAGTATAAGTTTTTATCTTGGTATGTGGGATATCCCACGAGGATGATGAGATAAATTACTATTGGATATAAAAGAGGTGTGATGTCGGAAATATGGATTAATGGAAACTCCATGACGAGTCTGAGTAATCATGTCCTAGTTTGGTGCCAATAGAAGGAAGGAAGACAATACAATTGGATGGATTTAAGAATACTAGGAAGTTGGAAGTTGGAATAATGATCAGTTGCCCGATGATAAGTTCAAGGACTACAAGTGATGAGATGGGCCATAACCCACAGGCCCCAGGACCTGCCAAGAAGCAAGCACATTCTTGCTGAAGGAAAAACCCTGGAGGAAGATACGATGTTTATCGGCAGACGATTTTATAGGAGTAACTCAAAACCTGAGAGATTGTGAAGGAACGATAGATGTTTGTTTGGCTTGCAGAATCAATGGATTTATCCGAACCTTGGTTCGTTGACAAGAGAAATTCTGCAATACTTGTGAGGATGACCGAGTGTTAGAATGCGAGATTCACTAAAGCATATACATGGTAATGATTTGGGTGCGGGATGGATTGATCACCATACCGACTTACTCTTATTATTCGACTTGCTATATGGGATGGTAAATCTGAGTGACTTACCTATAGTAGAGAGACGACGATCAAAACCCTGTTTAAACCTTAGAATGGTATAAGTATTTTCCCTTGTACAAGGCAGGTTTTGCCAACAGTAGGTTATACGGTGAGGATCAACCAGACCCATTTCCTGCAGAAGGAACCATAAATTGTTGACCACCATGAGATATCGATAGTTGTTTAGTTTTGGCGCCAGACCCGTCATCTAAGAAGACCCAGTCACAGAAGAACCTTACCAAGATGAAAGACAGAAGAATTGAGGAAAAGGTTATGCCACTACCGAAAGAGCCCAGATAAGGAATTATCCTAAAGATCTAAGAAGACCGACACTGTTAACAATAGGGATGGAGTATATGAGTTTTGATGGAACCGTAACCATGCTTCTAAGGTTGGTAGCACCCCAGACCCCGGAGACAATTGATGAAATTTTGAAGAGACCCTGAACCTAACCTATTTCTTTCTAGCCTCTCCGAATCTCGAGGACGAGATTCTTTTTAAGGGTGGTAGGTTTGTAACATCCCAAAATTCTAAATTTTGGAATGTTATAATAAATAGATAGATTTGATTGATTGTTTGATTGATTGTGTGAAATTGAGTGAAATTCGAAACCTTTTTGAAATAAAAGGACTTTCCCAAACTTTCATTTTGCATTTATGATCTTCGTGAATTCAAATTCTTTTCAAATACAAAACCCTAGAGAGAAGATGACATGACTTCTTCCATTTAAATAAATGAAAAGGGTGTTTGAAAAATATTTGAATTCCATTGGGAAATATTTTCCAATTCAGAAACTTTATGCAACTCAATGATTTTCACGAGAGAAGATAAAATGACTTCTTCAAATTATGAAATATGAGTTGGGAGTTTCAAAGATCACATTTAAAGTCCTTTTTGAATTTATTTTCAATTTGGAGTTATTTGAGTTTTATTCAAATTATTTTTCTCCCAAAATAAAATATATGGAAAATAGGATAACATGATTCCCTACATCAGAAAATTGGAGATAAATAAATTTGAATTCATTCTGGTATTTCTAAAATGATTTTTATTGGATTTTATTAGACCAGTAGCACTCTTTGAATTATCTGAATTTGTGTGAATTTTATTTAATGCTAGGAAAATGTTCATCTTGTAGGAAATCTTTTTCTGGAAATTTTGATATATTATATGCCTATGTAAATTTTTTGTTTATTTAGTTTTTATTTTTCTTTCTCCGGAAAATGTTTTTTTTAAAAAAAACTTCTAGACCGACCGGACCGGGCCGGCCCAGCCAGCCAGGCCACAGCCCAGCCGGCCCAACGCCGCACCCCGGTCGTCCCTGACCTCCAACGAGGAGTCCAGCTCCCGCCCGACACCGCCCCGGCCTCCTCCTGCCCCTTCCCCACGCCGCCTCCTCGCCCCTCCTCATAAAAGGCACCGCCCCAGGGCACGTCTCTCCTCCTCCCTTGCCTCGCACCTCACCGCATCTCTCCGCCACGCCCTAGCACCGCCGCTTGCCGCCGGACTTCGCCGCCGCAGCTAGCGCCGCACCGCTGCCAGCGCTGTCGCCCTGCCCGCACCGCGCCACCGCTCCCTGCTGCCGCGCTGTGCCTTGCTGCTGCTCGCCCGCAGCCATCGCCCCGCTCCTCGCCGACGGCCGCCGCCGCGGGAAGCCGCCGGAGTTTCGCCGCCGGTTTTCCAACGAAAAACCGCCCCACCGGTAAAACCCTAGAACAGTTTTTATTTCGGTTCTTTTCGGTTAGTTAGGTTTAGATCGGTTTCTTTTTAGTTAGGTTTATTTAATGGACGTTCATTAGTTAGGGTTCTCTAGCGAATGATTTTGTTCGGTAGTGTTCGGTAGCGAACATTCGCTATTTAGATTTTTTTTCTGTTTATTTACGTCAGGGGCCTATTCATGATGAACTTTCTTTATAGTTTAGTCCCTGAACTTCAAACGATCATTACTTTTCACTCGTTTGTCCAAATCCAACGAAACCAATGCCCACGTCTTCTTTATGATCCCCTCTGTCCATTAAAACAACTCAAACATGTTTTTGAAAGTTTTAAAATTTGAATTAGATCAGATTTAAATTTAAACTTTGTTTGATCATAACTTGAGTTTCGTAGCTCCGTTTGAGTTGATTCTTTTTGCAAATCGAAGCTCTTGACCTAAACTTTCTGATAAGGCCAAATTCATATAATTTTGGTACTTTTAGAAATTGTTTTATGTTTCAAGAGTTATTTTCTTGGTTTTGGTGTTTTCCGAATCGTCTTCTTCGTTCTTTCTGATCTGTTGAGTGATTGCTTATGTGTGGTTCTATTGCTTGCGTACGATAGATTGACCGAAATGTGACGAGTAGATCTATCAAGATTTTTGAGTGTGAATCATCTTCATCAACATTGCAAGCAAGTTCACACTTTGATCATATCCCTTTCATACCCAGTTTTTATGCATTAGTTTCACCCTTAAACATTGCATGCGTAGGATTGATAACATGTGGGTATTGGGAAGTAGTTGATGAGGTAGGAACCTATTGTCCTGCATTCAAACCTTGGGAGTTACTATTACGTTATGTGTATATTGCCATGCTATGCTCGTAGACGTGGATTGGGTTTGAGAGTATTTCATGACAGATGTGAGATTGTTAATTAATGGTTTACTTAAGGTGGCAACTTTAACAGACATCTGGGTGGATTGAGGCACCTGGGTATTCCAGCGATTGCTTGTTTTTTTATGGACCGCCACCCAGGCTCAAAGGGATCATGAGATTATTCATACTAGAAACTTCCGTGTGCAGCCACAAGCTATTATGGGCTCTAGCATAGTTGATTAAGTCATGTGAACTCTTACAGTGGTAGACTAGCAGATGTAGGGGTTGTAGGTGGTACGGTCTACCCATCGTAAGGTGCAAACGCTTCTGAAAGACTATGTCTCGGTCATCCGTTTCTCAAACACCATGTAGTGCGAGAAATCCAACGGAGGAGATCGAGTCTTGTGGGGAAAAGTGTGCAAACCTCTGCAAAGTGTATAAACTAATCATGATTAACCGTGTCCCCGGTTATGGACGTTTTGAGTATCTAGTACTTGGATTATCATGTGAATCTCATCACGTTACTTTAAGTTAATTTTGTTGGGTTTAATGATGTTACTTAATTGGGATTGAGAATGCTGTCAACCATTCTCAATGTTCAACAACCACCATGATAGTTAATTAAAATGTATTCCTTTGCAGTAGGGAAAAATTGGCTTTTCGCAAAAACATTATAACCCCAGAGCCTTTCCACCAGCCAAATATGCATGTAGTAATAGCCTTTATTCATCATTATCCTCTCGTGTGAATTTGACAGTACATTCAATGTACTGACCCTTTGTGGCTGCAACGTCTCATGTTGCAGGATTTCTTACGACGAGTAAGTGATACGTTAGGGTTACGATTTCTACACTCAACTTTGCCGTTGGTGTTGATGGGAATCCACAACCTTGTTACTTCCGCTATTTTGGATTGAGGTAATAGTATTTACGTTACATTACACATGTGATTTACCTCTGTTATAAATCCTCGAGTACTGTGTGTCAGCATATCGATCCAGGGATGACACTTAAGCACAGAGACTTGATCCATTCGGGTCGGGTCTCTACAAACCCCCTACCCGAGATCCGCCAGTTTTGACACCGACAGCCGCCCCCCTTCCCTAGTCCAATTTGGACTAGAGGGGAGGGGTGCGCGGCCCTGCCTTGGCCGTCCCTCTCTCTCTCCACTAAGGCCCATGTGGCCCATTAGTTCCCCGGGGGGGGGGGGGTTCCGGAAACCCTCTAGCACTCCAGTTTTCTCTGAAATCACCCGGAACACTACTTGTGTCCGAATATAACCGTCCAATATATCAATCTTTATATCTCGACCATTTAGAGACTCATCATCATGTCCGTGATCACATCCGGGACTCTAAACTATCTTCGGTACATCAAAACACATAAACTCATAATACCGATCGTCACCGAGCGTTAAGCGTGTGGACCCTACGGGCTCGAGAACTATGTAGACATGACTGAGACACGTCTCCGGTCAATAACCAATAGCGGAACCTGGATGTTCATATTGGCTCCCACATATTCTACGAAGATCTTTATCGGTCAAACCGCATAACGATATACGTTGTTCCCTTTGTCATCGGTATGTTACTTGCCCGAGATTTGATCGTCGGTATCTCAATACCTAGTTCAATATCGTTACGGGCAAGTCTCTTTACTCATTCCGTAATGCATCATCTGGTAACTAACTCATTAGTCACATTGCTTGCAAGGCTTATAGTGATGTGCATTACCGAGAGGGCCCAGAGATACCTCTCCGATACTCGGAGTGACAAATCCTAATCTCGATCTATGCCAACTCAACAAACACCATCGGAGACACCTGTAGAGCATCTTTATAGTTACCCAGTTACGTTGTGACGTTTCACAACACACTAAGTGTTCCTCCGGTATTCGGGAGTTGCATGATCTCATAGTTATATGAACATGTATAAGTTATGGAGAAAGCAATAGCAACAAACTAAACGATCATCGTGCTAAGCTAAAGGATGGGTCAAGTCAATCACATCATTCTCTGATGATGTGATCCCATTAATCAAATGACAACTCATGTCTATGGTTAGGAAACATAAACATCATTGATTCAACGAGCTAGTCAAGTAGAGGCATACTAGTGACTTTCTGTTTGTCTATGTATTCACACATGTACTAAGTTTCCGGTTAATACAATTCTAGCATGAATAGTAAACATTTATCATGATATAAGGAAATATAAATAACAACTTTAATATTGCCTATAGGGCATATTTCCTTTAGTCTCCCACTTGCACTAGAGTCTATAATCTAGATTACATTGTAATGATTCTAACACCCATGGAGTCTTGGTGCTAATCATGTTTTGCTCGTGAGAGAGGCTTAGTCGACGGGTCTGCAACATTCATATCCGTATGTATCTTGCAAATCTCTATGTCTCCCTCCTTGACTTGATCGCGGATGGAATTGAAGCGTCTCTTGATGTGCTTGGTTCTCTTGTGAAATCTGGATTCCTTTGCCAAGGAAATTGCACCAGTGTTGTCACATTTTCATTGGACCCGATGCACTGGGGATGACACCTAGATCGGATATGAACTCCTTCATCCTGACTCCTTCATTTGCTGCTTCCGAAGCAGCTATGTACTCCACTTCACACGTAGATCCCGCCATGACGCTCTGCTTGGAACTGCACCAACTGACAGTCCATCATTTAATAAAAACATGTATCCGTTTTGTGACTTAGAGTCATCTGGATCGGTGTCAAAGCTTGCATCGACGTAACCATTTACGACGAGCTCTTTGTCACCTCCATATACGAGAAACATATCCTTAGTCCTTTTCAGGTATTTCAGCATGTTCTTGACCGATGTCTAGTGATCCAGGATTACTTTGGTACCTCCTTGCTAAATTAATAGCAAGGCACACATCAGGTCTGGTACACAGCATTGCATACATGATAGAACCTATGGCTGAATCATAGGGAATGACTTCCATTTTCTCTCTATCTTCAACAGTGGTCGGGCATTGAGTCTGACTCAACTTCACACCTTGTAACACAGGCAAGAACCCTTTCTTTGCCAGATCCATTTTAAACTTCTTCAAAACTTTATCAAGGTATGTGCTTTGTTGAAAGTCCAGTTAAGCGTTTTGATCTATCTCTATAGATCTTGATGCCCAATATATAAGCACCTTCACCGAGGTCTTTATTTGAAAAATTCTTATTCAAGTATCCTTTTATGCTACTCAGAAATTCAGTATCATTTACGATCAACAATATGTCGTCGACATATAATATCAGAAATTCTACAGAGCTCCCACTCAATTTCTTGTAAATACAGGCTTCTCCAAAAGTTTGTATAAAACCATATGCTTTGATCACACTATCAATCGTATATTCTAACTCCGAGAGGCTTGCACTAGTCCATAAATGGATCGCTGGAGCTTGCACACTTTGTTAGCACCTTTTGGATCGACAAAACCTTCTGGTTGCATCATATACAACTCTTCTTTAAGATATCCATTACGAAATGCAGTTTTCACATCCATTTGCCAAATTTCATAATCATAAAATGCGGCAATTGCAAACATGATTCGGACGAACTTAAGCATCGCTATGGGTGAGAAGGTCTCATCGTAGTCAACACCTTGAACTTGTCAAAAACCTTTTGCAACAAGTCGAGCTTTGTAGACAGTAACATTACCGTCAGCGTCAGTCTTCTTCTTGAAGATCCATTCATTCTCTATGGCCTGCCGATCATCAGGCAAGTCAACCAAAGTCCACACTTCATTCTCATACATGGATCCCATCTCAGATTTCATGGCCTCAAGCTATTTTGCGGATCTGGGCTCATCATCGCTTCCTCATAGTTCGTAGGTTCGTCATAGTCAAGTAACATGACCTCCAGAACAGGATTACCATACCATTCTGCTGCGGATCTTACTATGGTTAACCTACGAGGTTCGGTAGTAACTGAAGGAAATATGCCCTAGAGGCAATAATAAAGTTATTATTTATTTCCTCATATCATGATAAATGTTTATTATTCATGCTAGAATTGTATTAACCGGAAACTTAGCACATGTGTGAATACATAGACAAACAGAGTGTCACTAGTATGCCTCTACTTGAATAGCTCGTTCATCAAAGATGGTTGAGTTTACTAACCATAGACATGAGTTGTCATTTGATTAACGGAATCACATCATTAGGAGAATGATGTGATTGACTTGACCCATTCCGTTAGCTTAGCACTTGATCGTTGAGTATGTTGCTATTGCTTTCTTCATGACTTATACATGTTCCTATGACTATGAGATTATGCAACTCCCGTTTACCGGAGGAACACTTTGTGTGCTACCAAACGTCACAACTTAACTGGGTGATTATAAAGGGTGCTCTGAAGGTGTCTCCAAAGGTACTTGATGAGTTGGCGTATTTCGAGATTAGGATTTGTCACTCCAATTGTCGGAGAAGTATCTCTGGGCCCTCTCGGTAATACACATCACTATAAGCCTTGCAAGCATTGTAACTAATGAGTTAGTTGCGGGATGATGTATTACGGAACGAGTAAAGAGACTTTTCGGTAACGAGATTTAACTAGGTATTGACATACCGACGATCAAATCTCGGGCAAGTAACATACCGATGACAAAGGGAACACCATATGTTGTTATGCGGTTTGACCGATAAAGATCTTCGTAGAATATGTAGGAGCCAATATGAGCATCCAGGTTCCGCTATTGGTTATTGACCGGAGACGTGTCTCGGTCATGTCTACATAGTTCTCGAACCCGTAGGGTCCGCACGCTTAAAGTTAGATGACGATCGGTATTATGAGTTTTGTGTTTTGATGTACTAAAGGTAGTTCGGAGTCCAGGATGTAATCACGGAGATGACGAGGAGTCTCGAAATTGTCGAGACGTTAAGATTGATATATTAGAATGTTATATTCGGACAGCGGATGAGTTCTGGGGGTTATCGGATAAATACCGGAGAAACCGGGAGGTTACCGGAACCTCCCGGGGGGTTATTGGGCCTCATGAGCCCAAGTGGTGGAAGAGGAGAGGCGGCCAGCTAGGGGCGCGCGGCCCCCCTAGCCCAAACTGAATTGGACTAGGGGGCCGGCCCCCCTTTCCTTCTTCTTCTCCTCCCCTTCCTTCCCCTCTCCTACTTGGACTAGGAAAGAGGGGGGAATCCTACTTGGAGTAGGATTGCCCCCCTTGGGCGCGCCTCCTCCCCTTGGTCGGCGCTCTCCTCCTCCCTCCTTTATATATGGAGGAGGGGGCACCCCATAGACACAATGATTGATCTCTTGATCTCTTAGCCGTGTGCGGTGCTCCCCTCCACCATATTCCACCTCGATAATATCATAGCGGTGCTTAGGCGAAGCCCTGCGTCGGTAGCATCATCATCACCGTCACCATGCCGTCGTGCTGACAGAACTCTCCCTCAAAGCTCGGCTGGATCAGAGTTCGAGGGACGTCATCGAGCTGAACGTGTGCTGAACTCAGAGGTGTTGTACGTTCGGTACTTGGATCAGTCGGATCGTGAAGACGTACGACTACATCAACCGCGTTGTGCTAATGCTTCCCCTTTTTGGTCTATGAGGGTACATGGACAACACTCTCCCCTCTTGTTGCTATGCATCACCATGATCTTGCGTGTGCGTGGGAATTTTTTTGAAATTACTACGTTCCTCAACAGTGGCATCCGAGCCGGGTTTTATGCGTAGATGTTTATGCACGAGTAGAACACAAGTGAGTTGTGGGCGATACAAGTCATACTACTTACCAGCATGTTACACTTTGGTTCGGCGGTATTGTTGGATGAAGCGGCTCGCAGCAACATTACGCGTACGCTTACGCGAGACTGGTTCTACCGACGTGCTTTGCACACAGGTGGCTGGCGGGTGTCACTTTCTCCAACTTTAGTTGAACTAAGTGTGGCTACGCCCGGTCCTTGAGAAGGTTAAAACAACACTAACTTGACAAACTATCATTGTGGTTTTGATGCGTAGGTAAGAACGGTTCTTACTCAGCCCGTAGCAGCCACGTAAAACTTGCAAGAACAAAGTAGAAGACGTCTAACTTGTTTTTGCAGGGCATGTTATGATGTGATATTGTCAAGGCATGATGCTAAATTTTATTGTATGAGATGATCATGTTTTGTAACCGAGTTATCGGCAACTGGCAGGAGCCATATGGTTGTTGCTTTATTGTATGCAATGCAATCGCCCTGTAATTGCTTTACTTTATCACTAAGCGGTAGCGATAGTCGTAGAAGCAATAGTTGGCGAGACGACAACGATGCTACGATGGAGATCAAGGTGTCGCGCCGGTGACGATGGTGATCATGACGGTGCTTCGGAGATGGAGATCACAAGCACAAGATGATGATGGCCATATCATATCACTTATATTGATTGCATGTGATGTTTATCTCTTATGCATCTTATTTTGCTTAGATCGACGGTACCATTATAAGATGATCTCTCACTAAATTTCAAGGTATAAGTGTTCTCCCTGAGTATGCACCATTGCGAAAGTTCTTCGTGCTGAGACACCATGTGATGATCGGGTGTGATAAGCTCTACGTTCAAATACAACGGGTGCAAAACAGTTGCACACGCGGAATACTCAGGTTAAACTTGACAAGCCTAGCATATGCAGATATGGCCTCGAAACACTGAGACCGAAAGGTCGAGCGTGAATCATATAGTAGATATGATAAACATAGTGATGTTCACCATTGAAACTACTCCATCTCACGTGATGATCAGACATGGTTTAGTTGATATGGATCACATGATCACTTAGAAGATTAGAGGGATGTCTATCTAAGTGGGAGTTCTTTAAATAATTTGATTAATTGAACTTTAATTTATCTTGAACTTAGTCCTGGTAGTATTAGCATATCTATGTTGTAGATCAATAGCTCGCGTTTAGCTCTCCTGTTTTATTTTTGATATGTTCATAGAGAAAACTAAGTTAGTAGCAATGATGCGGATTGGATCCGTGATCTAAGGTTTATCCTCATTGCTGCACAGAAGAATTACGCCCTTGATGCACCGCTAGGTGACAGACCTATTGCAGGAGCAGATGCAGACGTTTTGAACGTTTGGCTAGCTCAATATGACGACTACTTGATAGTTTAGTGCACCATGCTTAACGGCTTAGAATCGGGACTTCAAAGACGTTTTGAACGTCATGGACCATATGAGATGTTCGAGGAGTTGAAGTTAATATTTCAAGCAAATACCCGAGTTGAGAGATATGAAGTCTCCAACAAGTTATATAGCTAAAAGATGGAGGAGAATAGCTCAAGCAGTGAGCATGTGCTCAGATTGTCCGGGTACTACAATCGCTTGAATCAAGTGGGAGTTAATCTTCCAGATAAGATAGTGATGGACAGAATTCTCTAGTCACCATCACCAAGTTAGTAGAACTTCGTGATGAACTATAGTATGCAAGGGATGAAGAAAATGATTCCCGAGCTTTTCATGATAATGAAATCGATGAAGGTAGAAATCAAGAAAAGCATCAAGTGTTGATGGTTAACAAGACCACTAGTTTCAGGAAAAGGGCAAAGGGAAGAAGGGGAACTTCAAGAAGAACGGAAAGCAAGTTGCTTCTCAAGTGAAGAAGCCCAAGTCTGGACCTAAGCCTGAGACTAAGTGCTTTTACTGCAAAGGGACTAGTCACCGGAAGCGGAACTACCCCAAGTATTTGACGAATAAGAAGGATGGCAAAGTGAACAAAGGTATATTGGATATACATGTTATTGATGTGTACTTAACTAGTGTTTATAGCAACCACTTGGTATTTGATACTAGTTCAGTTGCTAAGAGTAGTAACTTGAAAGGGGAGTTACAGAATGAACAGAAACTAGTTAAGGGCGAGGTGACGATGTGTGTTGGAAGTAGTTCCAAGATTGATATGATCATCATCGCACACTCCCTATACTTTCGGGATTAGTGTTGAACCTAAATAAGTGTTATTTGGTGTTTGCGTTGAGCATGAATATGATTTGATCATGTTTATTGCAATACGGTTATTCATTTAAGTTAGAGAATAATTGTTGTTCTGTTTACATGAATAAAACCTTCTATGGTCATACACCCAATGAAAATGGTTTGTTGGATCTCGATCGTAGTGATACACATATTCATAATATTGAAGCCAAAAGATGCAAAGTTAATAATGATAGTGCAACTTATTTGTGGCACTGCTGTTTAGGTCATATTGGTGTAAAGCGCATGAAGAAACTCCATGTTGATGGGATTTTGGAATCACTTGATTATGAATCACTTGATGCTTGCGAACCGTGCCTTATGGGCAAGATGACTAAAACTCCGTTCTCCGGAACAATGGAGCGAACAACCGACTTATTGGAAATAATACATACTGATGTATGCGATCCGATGAGTTACGAGTTTGGTCTTCAATTAAAACAATGTGGAATAGTTTCACAAACTCATGCCACCTGGAACACCACAACGTAATGGTGTGTCCGAATGTCATAACCGTACTTTATTTGATATAGTGCAATCTATGATGTCTCTTACCGATTTACCACTATCGTTTTGGGGTTATGCATTAGAGACAACTGCATTCACATTAAAAAGGGAACCATCTAAATCCGTAGAGACGACACCGTATGAACATGGTCTAGCAAGAAACCTAAGCCGTCGTTTCTTAAAGTTTGGGGTTGCGATGCTTATGTGAAAAAGTTTCATCTTGATAAGCTCAAACCCAGGTCAGAGAAGTGTGTCTTCATAGGATACCCAAAAGTAACTGTTGGGTACACCTTCTATCACAGATCCGAAGGCAAGATATTTGTTGCTGAGAATGTATCCTTTCTAGAGAAGGAGTTTCTCTCGAAAGAAGTGAGTGGGAGGAAAGTAGAACTTGATGAGGTAACTGTACCTGCTCCCTTATTGGAAAGTAGTTCATCACAAAAATTTGTTTCTGTGACTCCTACACCAATTAGTGAGGAAGCTAATGATGATGATTATGTAACTTCAGATCAAGTTACTACCGAATCTCGTAGGTAAACCAGAGTGAGATCCGCACCAGAGTGGTACGGTAATCGTATTCTGGAGGTCATGTTACTTGACCATGACGAACCTACGAACTATGAGGAAGCGATGATGAGCCCAGATTCCGATAAATGGCTTGAGGCCATGAAATCTGAGATAGGATCCATGTATGAGAACAAAGTGTGGACTTTGGTTGACTTGCCCGATGATCGGCAAGCCATAGAAAATAAATGGATCTTCAAGAGGAACACGGATGCTGATAGTAGTGTTACTATCTACAAAGCTAGACTTGTCGAAAAAGGATTTTGACAAAGTTCATGGTGTTGACTACAATGAGATTTTCTCACTCGTATCGATGCTTAAAGTCTGTCCGAATCATGTTAGCAATTGCCGCATTTTATGAAATCTGGCAAATGGATAACAAAACTGCAATCCTTAATGGATTTATTAAAAAAGAGTTGTATATGATGCAACCAGAAGGTTTTGTCAATCCTAAAGGTGCTAACAAAATGTGCAAGCTCCAGCGATCCATCTGTTGACTGGTGCAAGCATCTCGGAGTTGGAATATACGCTTTGATGAGTTAATTAAAGCATATATTTTTATACAGACTTGCAGTGAAGCCTGTATTTACAAGAAAGTGAGTGGGAGCACTATAGCCTTTCTGATAAGTATATGTAAATGACATATTGTTGATCAGAAATGATGTAGAATTTTCTGGAAAGCATAAAGGAGTATTTGAAAGGAGTTCTTCAAAGAAAGACCTCGGTGAAGCTGCTTATATGTTGAGCATCAAGATCTATATAGGTAGATCAAGACGCTTGATAAAGATTTTCAATGAGTACATACCTTGACAAGATTTTGAAGTAGTTCAAAATGGAACAGTCAAAGAAAGAGTTCTTACCTGTGTTACAAGGTGTGAATTTCAGTAAGACTCAAAGCCCGACCACGACAGAAGATAGAAAGAGAATGAAAGTCATTCCCTATGCCTCAGCCATAGTTTCTGTAAAGTATGTCATGATGTGTACCAGATCTATTGTATACCCTACACTGAGTTTAGCAAGGGAGTACAATAGTGATTTAGGAGTAGACCAATGGACAGCGGTCAAAATTATCCTTAGTGGAATAAGGATATGTTTCTTGATTATGGAGGTGACAAAAGGTTCGTCGTAAAGGGTTACGTTGATGCAAATTTTTACATTGATCCAGATGACTCTAAGTCTCAATCTAGATACATTTTGAAAGTGGGAGCAATTATCTAGAGTTTCTCCCTGTAGAGCATTGTTGACATAGAAATTTGCAAAATACATACGGATCTGAATGTGACAGACCCGTAGACTAAACTTCTCTCACAAGCAAAACATGATCACACCTTAGTACTCTTTGGGTATTAATCACAAAGCAATGTGAACTAGATTATTGACTCTAGTAAACCCTTTGGGAGTTGGCCACATGACGATGTGAAATATGGGTGTTAATCACATGGTGATGTGAACTATTGATGTTAAATCACATGGCGATGTGATCTAGATTATTGACTCTAGTGCAAGTGGGATACTGAAGGAAATATACCCTAGAGGCAATAATAAAGTTATTATTTATTTCCTCATATCATGATAAATGTTTATTATTCATGCTAGAATTGTATTAACCGGAAACTTAGTACATGTGTGAATACATAGACAAACAGAGTGTCACTAGTATGCCTCTACTTGACTAGCTCGTTAATCAAAGATGGTTGAGTTTCCTAACCATAGACATGAGTTGCCATTTGATTAACGGGATCACATCATTAGGAGAATGATGTGATTGACTTGACCCATTTCGTTAGCTTAGCACTTGATCGTTTAGTATGTTGTTATTGCTTTCTTCATGACTTATACATGTTCCTATGACTATGCGATTATGCAACTCCCGTTTACCAGAGGAACACTTTGTGTGCTACCAAACGTCACAACGTAACTGGGTGATTATAAAGGTGCTCTACAGGTGTCTCCCAAGGTACTTGTTGAGTTGGCGTATTTCGAGATTAGGATTTGTCACTCCGATTGTCGGAGAGGTATCTCTGGGCCCTCTTGGCAATATACATCACTATAAGCCTTGCAAGCATTGTAACTAATGAGTTAGTTGTGGGATGATGTATTACGGAACAAGTAAAAAGACTTGCCGATAATGAGATCGAACTAGGTATTGAGATACCGACGATCGAATCTCGGGCAAGTAATATACCGATAACAAAGGGAACAACGTATGTTGTTATGTGGTTTGACCGATAAATATATTCGTATAATATGTAGGAGCCAATATGAGCATTCAGGTTCCGCTATTGGTTATTGACCGGAGACGTGTCTCGGTCATCTCTACATAGTTCTCGAACCCGTAGGGTCCGCACGCTTAAAGTTAGATGACGATCGGTATTATGAGTTTTGTGTTTTGATGTACCGAAGGTAGTTCGGAGTCCCAGATGTGATCACGGACATGATGAGGAGTCTCCAAATGGTCGAGAGTTAAGATTGATATATTGGAATGTTATATTCGGACACCGGATGAGTTTCGGGGGTTATCGGATAAATACCGGAGAAACCGGGAGGTTATCGGAACCTCCGGGGGTTATTGGGCCTCATGGGCCCAAGTGGTGGAAGAGGAGAGGCGGCCAGCTAGGGGCGCGCGGCCCCCCTAGCCCAAACCAAATTGGTCTAGGTGGCGACCCCCCCTTTCCTTCTTCTTCCCCTCCCCTTCCTTCCCCTCTCCTACTTCGACTAGGAAAGAGGGGGGAATCCTACTTGGAGTAGGATTGCCCCCCTTGGGCGCGCCTCCTCCCCTTGGCCGGCCCTCTCCTCCTCCCCCCTTTATATATGGAGGAGGGGGCACCCCATAGACACAATAATTGATCTCTTGATCTCTTAGCCGTGTGCGGTGCCCCCTCCACCATATTCCACCTCGATAATATCGTAGCGGTGCTTAGGCGAAGCCCCGCGTCGGTAGCATCATCATCACCATCACCACGCCGTCGTGCTGACGGAACTCTCCCTCAAAGCTCGGCTAGATCGGAGTTCAAGGGACGTCATCGAGCTGAACGTGTGCTGAACTCGGAGGTGCCGTACGTTCGATACTTGGATCGGTCGGATCGTGAAGGCGTACGACTACATCAACCACGTTGTGCTAATGCTTCCCCTTTTTGGTCTACGAGGGTACATGGACAACACTCTCCCCTCTCGTTGCTATGCATCACCATGATCTTGCGTGTGCGTAGGAATTTTTTTGAAATTACTACGTTCCCCAACAGTAACTTGATCAGAAGTTTCATGATCATCATCATTAGCTTCCTCACTTACTGGTGTAGGAATCACTGGAACTGATTTCAGTGATGAACTACTTTCCAATAAGGGAGCAGGTACAATTACCTCATCACGTTCTACTTTCCTCCCACTCACTTCTTTCGAGAGAAACTCCTTCTCTAGAAAGGATCCATTCTTAGCAACGAATATCTTGCCTTCAGATCTGTGATAGAAGGTGTACCCAACAGTCTCCTTTGGGTATCCTATAAAGACACATTTCTCCGATTTGGGTTCGAGCTTATCAGGTTGAAGCTTTTTCACATAAGCATCGCAGCCCCAAACTTTAATAAACGACAACTTGGGATTCATGCCTAACCACAGTTCATAAGGTGTCGTCTCAACGGATTTAGATGGTGCCCTATTTAACGTGAATGCAGCTGTCTCTAAAGCATAACCCCAAACCGATAGCGGTAAATCAGTAAGAGACATCATAGATCACACCATATCTAGTAAAGTACTATTATGATGTTCGTACACACCATTACGCTGTGGTGTTCCGGGTGGCGTGAGTTGCCCATGAGGCATGGTTTGCAAGTACCAAGTGATTCATAATCTAGTGATTCCAAAAGTCCATCAGAATGGAGTTTCTTCATGCGCTTTTCACCAATATGACCCAAACGGCAGTGCCACAAATAATTTGCACTATCATTATCAACTCTGCATCTTTTGGTTTCAATATTATGAACATGTGTATCACTACTATCAATATTTCGTAAAAATAGACCACTCATCAAGGGTGCATGACCATAAAAGATATTACTCATATAAATAGAACAACCATTATTCTCTGATTTAAATGAATAACCATCTCGCATCAAACAAGATCCAGATATAATGTTCATGCTCAACGCTGGCACCAAATAACAATTATTTAGGTCTAAAACTAATCCCAAAGGTAGATGTAGAGGTAGCGTGCCGACGGCAATCACATCGACTTTGGAACCATTTCCCACACGCATTGTCACCTCGTCCTTAGCCAATCTTCGCTTAGTCCGTAGCCCCTGTTTCGATTGCAAATATTAGCAACATAAGGCATAGGAATTACGTCCTCATTACTGCGCAGAAGAATTACGTCGTGGAAGAACTGCTAGGTGACAAACCCGTTGCAGGAGTAACGCCAGATGTTATGAACACCTGGCAGAGCAAAGATGATGACTACTCGATAGTTCAGTGTGCCATGCTTTACAGCTTAGAACCGGGACTTCAACGACGTTTTGAATGTCATGGAGCATATGAGATGTTCCAGGAGTTGAAGTTAATATTTCAAGCAAATGCTCGGATTGAGAGATATGAAGTCTCCAATAAGTTCTACAGCTGCAAGATGGAGGTGAATAGTTCTGTCAGTGAACATATACTCAGAATGTCTGGGTACCACAACCACTTGACTCATCTGGGAGTTAATCTTCCTGGTGATAGTGTCATTGATAGAGTTCTTCAATCACTGCCACCAAGCTACAAGAGCTTCGTGATGAACTATAATATGTAAGGGATGGATAAGACGATTCTTGAGCTCTTCGCAATGCTAAAGGCTGCGGAGGTAGAAATCAAGAAGGAGCATCAAGTGTTGATGGTCAACAAGACCACCAGTTTCAAGAAAAAAGGTAAAGTGAAGAAGGGGAACTTCAAGAAGAATAGCAAGCCGGTTGTTTCTCAAGTGAAGAAACCCAAGTCTGGACCTAAGCCTGAGACTGAGTGCTTCTACTGCAAAGGGACTGGTCACTGGAAGGGGAACTGCCCCAAGTATTTGGCGGAGAAGAAGGATGGCAAAGTGAAAGGTATATTTGATATACATGTTATTGATGTGTACCTTACTAATGCTCGCATAGTGCCTGGGTATTTGATACTGGTTCGGTTGCTAACATTTGCAACTCGAAACAGGGGCTACGGATTACGTGAAGATTGGCTAATGATGAGGTGACGATGCGCGTGGGAAATGGTTCCAAAGTCGATGTGATTGTCGTCGGCACGCTACCTCTACATCTACCTTCGGGATTAGTTTTAGACCTAAATAATTTTTATTTGGTGCCAGCGTTTGATACGTCTCCGTCATATCTATAATTTTTGATTGTTCCATGCCAATATTCTACAACTTTCATACACTTTTGGCAACTTTTTATATTATTTTTGGGACTAACATATTGATCCAGTGCCCAGTGCCAGTTCCTGTTTGTTGCATGTTTGTTTGTTTCGCAGAATATCCATATCAAACGGAGTCCAAACGGGATAAAACTGATGGAGATTTTTTTTGGAATATATATGATTTTTGGGAAGAAAAATCCACGCGAGACGATGCCCGAGGGGGCCACGAGGCAGGGGGTGCGCCCCTGACCCTCGTGGCCACCCCGTAAGGCGGTTGATGACCTTCTTTCTCCGCAAGAAAGCTAATATCCATATAGAGATCCTGTTAAAATTTCAGCCCAATCGGAGTTACGGATCTCCGGGAATATATAAAACGGTGAACGGGTAGAATCTGAGAATGCAAAAACAGATAGAGACAGAGAGACAGATCCAATCTCGGAGGGGCTCTCGCCCCTCCCACGCCATGGAGGCCATGGACCAGATGGGAAACCCTTCTCCCATCTAGGGAGGAGGTCAAGGAAGAAGAAGAAGGAGGGGGCTCTCTCCCCCTCGTTTCCGGTGGCACCGGAGTGCCACCGGGGGCCATCATCATCACCGCAATCTTCACCAACAACTTCACCGCCATCATCACCAACTCTTCCCCCCTCTATGCAGCGGTGTAACCCCTCTCTTACCCGTTGTAATCTCTACTTAAACATGGTCCTCAACACTATATATTATTTCCCAATGATGTATGGCTATCCTATGATGTTTGAGTAGATCCGTTTTGTCCTATGGGTTATTTGATGATCGTGGTTGGTTTGAGTTGCATGTTTTATTATTGGTGCTGTCCTATGGTGCTCTCCGTGTCGCACAAGCATGAGGGATTCCCTCTGTATGGTGTTGCAATACGTTTATGATTCACTTATAGTGGGTTGCGTGAGTGATTGAAACACAAACCCGAGTAAGGGGGTTGTTGCGTATGGGATAAAGAGGACTTGATGCTTTAATGCTATGGTTGGGTTTTACCTTAATGATCTTTAGTAGTTGAGGATGCTTGCTAGAGTTCCAATCATAAGTGCATATGATCCAAGTAGAGAAAGTATGTTAGCTTATGCCTCTCCCTCATATAAAATTGCAATAATGATTACCAGTCTAGTTATCGATTGCCTAGGGACAAATAACTTTCTCGTAACAAAAAGCTCTTTACTAAAACTACTTAGTTGTGTCTTCATCTAAACAGCCCCTTCTTTTTATTTACGTGCTCTTTATTACCTTGCAACCCTATCCAACAACACCTACAAAATACTTCTACTTGTTCTAGGTAAAGCGAACGTCAAGCGTGCGTAGTGTTGTATCTGTGGTCGATAGAACTTGAGGGAATATTTTTTTCTGACTTTAGCTCCTCGTTGGGTTCGACACTCTTACTTATCGAAAACTGTTGCGATCCCCTATACTTGTGGGTTATCAAGACCTTTTTCTGGCGCCGTTGCCGGGGAGTCATAGCGTGGGGTGAATATTCTCGTGTGTGCTTGTTTGCTTTATCACTAAGTAATTTTTATTTGCTGTTCTTACTTGTTCTTTATCTTTAGTTATGGACATGGAACACGAAATACCAAAAAAAATGAGGTGTACTTTCTGCTCATGGAGATGGGGAACCTCCTAAATCCCTCGATGCTGGTTATGTGAAAGATATTATGTACTACTTTAATAATCCTGAGAAAACCCCATTAAATTATGTAATGGGAGTAACGTTGGATCAACGTGAATACTTTAGGGATTACCGTTTGACACAAAAGGGAAACTATTATGGGATCAAATTCATATATTGAATTGGTATGCTAGGCAACTATGCTTGAAACATGATTATACTTGTTGCTCTAGGATGAAGGCTCCACACCTTCCCTTTTTATGCGAATTTAATGATAATAAAACCTTAGCTTCTTATGCTAATGGTATATATAATTACTATGATGTGGAACAAATAGAAGAATTTGTTGCTTTTATGGGTGCTTATGAAATTGAATCTATGTTTAAAGAGTTTGAAGATTTTGATGATCTGGTTTATAGACCTGAAAATTTAGCTATCCTTAAATATTGCTATGAGAATTATGAATACAATTCCGATATTAATGAACTTATTGAGAAAGTCTCCATTGTCCAAGAAGAGACTAATATTTTGCAGGAATCTATGGAAGAAGAAATTGATGAAACTGTGAGCTCATTGGATGAAAAAGATGAGGAGGAGAGCGAAGAACAAAAGGAGGAAGAGCGGATTGATCACCCATGCCCACCTTCTAATGAGAGTAACTCTTCAATGCATACATTGTTTAATTTCCCTTCATGCTTACCGAAGGATGAATGCTATGATAATTGCTATGACCCCGTTGATTCTTTTGAAATATCCCTTTTTGATGATGCTTGCTATGCTTGCGACCAAGATGCCAATATGAATTATGCTTATGAAGATGAACTTGCTATAGTTCCTTATGTTAAACATGAAATTGTTTCTATTGCACCCACGCATGATAGTCCTATTATCTTTTTGAATTCTCCCAACTAGACTATATCGGAGAAGTTTACCCTTATTAAGGATTATATTGATGGGTTGCCTTATACCGTTGCACATGATGATTTTGATGAGTATAATATGCATGTGCTTTCTGCTCCTACGTGCAATTATTATGAGAGAGGAACTATATCTCCACCTGTCGGTGTCAAAACCGGCGGATCTCGGGTAGGGGGTCCCGAACTGTGCGTCTAGGCCAGATGGTAACAGGAGGCAGGGGACACAATGTTTTACCCAGGTTCGGGCCCTCTTGATGGAGGTAAAACCCTACATCCTTCTTGATTAATATTGATGATATGGGTAGTACAAGAGTAGATCTACCACGAGATCGGAGAGGCTAAACCCTAGAAGCTAGCCTATGCTATGATTGTATGTTGTGGTTGTTGTCCTATGGACTAAAACCCTTCGGTTTATATAGACATCGGAGAGGGTTAGGGTTACATAAGGTCGGTTACAAAGGAGGAGACATCCATATCCGTATTGCCTAGCTTGCCTTCCACGCCAAGTAGAGTCCCATCTGGACACGAGACGAAGTCTTTAATCTTGTATCTTCATAGTCTAACAGTCCAGCCAATGGAGATAGTCCGGCTATCCGAAGACCCCCTAATCCAGGACTCCCTCAGTAGCCCCTGAACCAGGCTTCAATGACAATGAGTCCGGCGCGCAGTATTGTCTTCGACATTGCAAGGCGGGTTCCTTCTCCGAATACATCACAGAAGAATTTGAATACGAGGATAGTGTCCGACCCTGCAAAATAAGTTCCACATTCCACCGTAGAGAGAATAATATTTTCGCAGATCTAATTTGCTGACTTGTCTTAATAGTATGACGTCATGTCATGGCCCGGTGATTATTCGAACCGTTCCCTTTAACCAGCGCCGCACATAACGCGAGGCAGTTTTTCGACACGTCTTGTCAAAGGAGAGACCGTGTCCCCTTATTACGGGATTCTCATCAATACGGGCGTGGGTAACCCAACCGCGCAATCAACTGCGGTGCTTGGGGGATAAGCGAGTTTTACCAGGCAAGTGGGGACGCTTAGCTTCGTCCGCCCATATAAAGGGATAAGGATTCACCTTTCTATCCATGCCTTCTTCCTCCTTTGCTCATCCGTTTTCGCACACTCGAGCTCTAGCGCCCAAGTCCACACTTCCCACCTCAACCTTCTCCAACCATGTCCGGAGCGGGAGGCAGGTGGATGGTCTCCTCCGTCACGGAGGGAGACATCAAGAAGCTGCGCGGAGCTAGATATTTAGTCGCGAACATCGCGCATCGGCTGCCCGCTGCGGGGCAGATCGTCCCTACCCCGGAACCTCATGAGAGGGTAGTTTTCCTTCACCACTTCCTCCGCGGACTAGGGTTTCCCCTCCATCCATTCATCCGTGGTTTCATGTTCTACTATGGGCTGGACTTTCATGATCTGGCCCCGAACTTCATCCTCAACATTTCGGCGTTCATCATCGTGTGTGAGGCTTTCCTCCGCATCCGGCCCCACTTCAGCTTGTGGTTAAAGACCTTCAATATCAAGCCGAAGGTGGTACTAGGCCAACAAGCAGAATGCGGCGGAGCCATGGTGGGCAAGATGCCCAACGTTATATGGCTCGAAGGCTCCTTTGTGGAGACAATAAAGGGATGGCAATCGGCGTGGTTCTACATCACCGAGCCGCGCGACGCCAAATGGGTGGCAGCCCCCGAGTTTCGATCCGGATTCCCCACACGGCTCACTTCTTGGAAAGAGAAGGGCTTGTCATAGGGTTCGTCGGTGGAGCTGGATGGACTCCAGAAATGTATCCGGAGTATGGCAAGCAAGAAGCTCAAGCTTGTCAACATAGTCCAAGTTATGCTCATCCGCCGGATCCTCCCGTGTCAACAACAGGATTTTACCTTGTGGGAGTTTGACCCGGCCTGGCACCAGACTCTAAGCGAGCTCTTTGATATGACGCACAAGGACGTCTGGAAGGTGCTGTTCAAGGGCGCCGTGGTCCCTCCTTCTCTCGCCGAGGACCGCGGACTAAGCGCAAAGCGCCTAGCACGTTCTGTGAGTTCAATACGTCCCGTAGGACATTTATTTTCCCTAGCTTAATTATGTGCGGAGTCTAATCTCCATGCCTTTGACAAGACTGGGTGGAGATGTCGGGGCAGATTAACTGCCCGGCCCCTTTGCCCGAAGATACTGCGGGCGCTCTCTTGACGGAGATGCTGACTCCGGCTCCTTACAAGGTGCCGGAGAAGACCAAGAAGGCCAAGGGAACCCGAAAGAGTTCCCGGCGCCAGGTGTTATCGGACTCATCGTCCGATAACTCTGCGGCACACTCCTCCCTTGAAGACGAGGAGGAAGAAGAAGATGCTCCCCCTCCAGGCGGGGGAGACAAGAAAAGGAAGGCCGCCCCAACTGGGGAGGCCGAAGGGTCCAAGAAGGGGAGGATTCTCCTTCCGGACAGTTCCACTGCCGCCGACGAGGGCGAAGACGAGTGGTTGCCCCGGGCCAAGCCCCCGGGGAGATCGTAAGTATTCGGATACCAGAGTAACTCATAGAATTCCTTTGTCACACTGTTTTTCCTAACGCTGAACATAATTATGCAGGCCGCCACAAGCCAGTATCGATGTATCATCGAACGGCTCCCTGGGCTCATCGGACTTGGATAACGATCCAGTCCCGACCGCCACCTCCCCTCATCCTACTGACGACGCCGAGGTGCTGTCTCAAGAGGCACCGGGTAGAGGGGAGACAGTCCTGGAGGCGCCTCCAGGCGACCTTCCGGACTCCGGGAGCCGAGGGGACGGGGGCCCTGAGAGCTCCGAGTTCGGCCCTCAGCCGACCACCGCGCCGGACCCTCCAGCGGTTCCGGGCTTGGGCAGGCGGCCTCCTTCTAAGAGGGGCAAAACGCATGTGCCGGTGACCTTTGTCCATCCAGAGGCGCCGGACAATCTGCTCGAAGCGCTTCGCAGCGCTTCCATCGACGAGGAGCACCGCACTATCATGAGTGCGGTGATCCAGAAGGTTCAGTCCGCCAAGAGCGGATTGACAGAAGCCTGTGCCAACCTTCTAACAGGCTTTGAGGTAAGTGTTAAAATATAGGAAAAATATTACTGCATAGACAGTAGCCCCTGATGCTTTGTTCGGTGTTCACAAAGAAAAGCCGAAAAGAGGATCAAATAATATCGCAGGAGTCTAATATAAGTATGTCAATATGCGTATGCAGGCCTCGCTGCTGGTGTCCGCCGCACTGACTACGGAGGTCACCGTACTGAAGCAGGACCTCAAGGGGTCTAAGAAAGAGCTTGGCCTTGCCAAGAGGAAGCTCGAGGAGAACAAGGGTAAGTAATACCCTGTCTATAGATATGTATATATAAAAGAAGACGCGATTGAAAAATGACAGGATCATCGTATATTTGCGAGGGGCCACGACCGAGGTGGCGACCCTGAAGCAAGCGCTAACCAAGGCCGAAGATAACGCGGCCAAGGAGCGCACCGAGCGGGAAAAACAATAGGCTCGTGTGGGCGAGGTGCAGCAAGAGCTCCAGGCTCTCGTGACGAAGCACGAGGCCTTGGAGCTTGACTCGAAGACGTGAGAGTCT